>NW_015112879.1:212542-214794 GCF_001443285.1 Poecilia latipinna
TAGAGGAGATATAAAAAATTTATATACACACATACGTTTTTTATATATATATATATATATATATATATATATATATATATATATATATATATATATTTACCTCCTCCTTCTCGCTGAGGTTTCAGAACAAACCGGTTTGGTTCTGCCAAAGCCATTGCTACAGTTTTGTCACCTTCTGGTCCCTGTGGACAACAGAACCACAACAAGACAAAAAGAGATCAGGAAAACTTTTTTTGTTGTATTTTACTAGCAAAACGATTGGATAAAAATTCCCTTTGGTCACCATGTCTAGAGTGTAGAGGCCAGCAAATGTTTCCCTCATCTGTTGCACTGCCTGAGGCTGATCAGGGAAGAACCTCTCCAGAACTCCGGGTCGGGCCAACACCTGCTGGACCTTCTTGGTTCCTGCCAGGTGAGTGCCGATGTCTGGGCATTTTACAGCCTGAGAGCGCTCCATCATGAGACGAACATCCCAGCACTGCAATTCACAACCCACAAATCTGATTTTAAACTTCTACTGTCTCCTCCAAGCACTCAGAAATATGCTAACTTTATTTTTGTTTGTTTCTTTGAGTCATCTTCAGTTTTGATGTGAATTAAAGTAGGAAATTTTCGAGAACCCGAGGCCCCTGTCCACGCAGAGATGAACACAGTAAATTTTCAGAAACGACTACGAAAAAACGTGCGTTCACACGATAGAATGGAGCGACACAGAAAGGCCTGTAGTAGGCCTACCTGGCCAATCGGTGGCGCTGTTGCATTCACATGCAGCTATGCGAAAAACACAGAACAGCAAACAGTGCCACGTTTGTTATTGAGGAGCATTCGGGTTACAGAAAGATGGACCACGAAGCTAACGTTTTGAAATGCATCCACTCTGGAACTCTGGATCAAAAAAATGATCATTTCTGGTTTCTCCAAACGCTGAATCAGACAAAGAAAAACCTAAAATTGTTTTAGGTTTCGTTTGGACACAAACGATATCGGGTGAAATACATGCCTATTTTCTTCTTTCTAATCTGTGCTTCCTACTCTGTGAGCTTCAGCATTTCTGGCAATGTTGTTTGTGTCTAGTGTAAAAGCTTGCTCTCTCCTGGCAACAGTTACTGCCCTTCAAACAGTCCTTTGTGATATGAACATTGCACACACTGATATCGTGGTGATGAGACATTGTGCAGCCGTGTCTTGAAAAATGCTCATCCCACTTTGTTTTTTGATTTCCCTAAACAGCACTGTGAGGCTCCAGATTAGATTGAGACTTTTCTTAAAACTCCACAAAGAGCAGAAACTTATTAAGAGTTAAGCCCTTAAAGTTTCATTAATAGTTTATTATGTCTAGCCTTTTTTTCTGAGTGTTTCCTTGTAATATCTTGGTTTTTCAGACTTAATCACTAATTTCAGAATAGATCAGTGAGATTACTTTGATTCAGTTCTTGATTCTATTAGTGAATAACTCCAGTGATCATACAGTATTAATACTGATAAATTGCCTATTGATGATAAGTACACCAACCCTCTTTCATCTATCACCCTTTTAAATTTGTTATTGATGATCACTTAGCTTAATAAATGTATAAAGTGCTACACTGGTTCCATAGCAGCTCATTTTTTGTCTGAACCAGTTTTGGGCCGAGTGTTGCCTGTTTTCTCTGAACCTACATTCCTGACTGACCAGTGGACACACTGACCAGCAGAGTGTGAAAACCGTTTGTTCTTCTTTGTTCACAGGAAACAGGAACATGATCAGACGAACAACAAATAACTGGACACAACTTTACAAGTTGACTTTTTAAAACGGATAACCCAGTTTTCCAGCATCTTTGGCCTGGGAGAAAATGATGAGTTAATTTGGTTTCAGTGAAGAATGGTAAGGATGTGAAAAAGTCCTGCCCATAATAATTGAGGAATGGAGTTGTTTTGAAATACCTGTTCATTAGTGTAGTTCTGCGGCATGTATCCATTCCTGAAGTACACCACCGCCACCTCTTTTCCATCCCTGAAATTAAAGTAAATTATTATTACCTATCCTAACATCCAGCGATTAGCCGGGGCGGGGATCAACACATCTCTAGAACTTGACTTACACAAAAAGCCTCTTGTCTGGATCAAGAGATCCTGTTTTATAGATGTCATCAAACCGTTTTCTTACTGTGGGAATGTTTCTGAAACACACAGAGTTTACAACACCATGAGCAATACATCCAATTTCTCCATTTACGCCAGTGGTCCCCAAACTTTTTCCTGTGAGGGCC
>NW_015112879.1:219646-221310 GCF_001443285.1 Poecilia latipinna
CGGGCCGTAGTTTGGGGACCCCTGATTTACGCAAATCAGGTTTACAATTTTAAGTATAGAGGTGCTGAGGAATTGTCAGATTTTCAGTCTAATTGCCCTATGGCCCCAACACTGGTGATCCCTGGTCAGATAACAAGTTATCAGTGAGTGTATCACAACTAAAAGCTAACAAGACACAGCAACAACAACACTCTTCAGCGTTAAAAAGGAATGTATGATATTAAGAAAACATAATTGGTTGTTGAATGTTGTGATAATGATCGTATCAATAAGGGTGTGCAGAGAGGATCATCAGGGCTGAACTTGCCTCCAACTTATACAGGAAAACCCACACATCCTGGACACAAACTGTTGAAATTTTAACCTTCAGGTCAGAAGCCATGTTTTCTCTGGAGAGTTCATTCATGTTGAAAGAAGACAGATTAGGACTTCTGTGGGTTCTGATCATGTAATTTAGATAATTTTGTTTGGGTTTTTCTTTAGTATTTGAAGGGGCAGTATTATGTAAAATCAAATATGTTATTCCTTCTTCAACAACATAACTTGAGTGTTGTTTAGATTCTTTCATGCAGGTTTGAGAAATCCTTTAATCTCCAAAGGTCATGTTGTTCAAAACACTTGAGTGGACGTTGCTCCGCCTTCTAGGATGAATGACCTGACTCTTACCTCTTCCAGAGTTCGCCTTCAATGTATCGGTGATCAAAGATGTTCCTCTGGACTTCCTCCACCAAAAACATGACCACCGCCCTGAAACAACAACAACAAAAAAACACTCATGGCAACACCGTCAGCTTCCATCATAAAAAATAAAGTTCTCTGACTAGAAAGATAACAACATAAACAGTTGAAACTGTTTGTTAACATGGAGTATTTAGCCGAAAGTGTTTGTGTGTTATATTGTATTATACTGTCCACTCTGGGGTTTGATCCGCTTTAACCACAGGATGCAAACAGTCAGCCTTAAAGTTGTCTTATTCTGATATCTGTGTGGGTTACCTATCTGATCCATACAGCTCCCAGGCTTTGGCCAGTCCTCTGGCCAGACCAGCTGCAGGGTTGTTGTCCAGGATTCGTTGACTCTCCTCCAGCCTCCCAGCCACCTTCAGGATGTGCCTGTGGAGCCGGAGGGAGGGAACCTTCTGTAGTCTTTACACAAGTTTTGAAGTTTTGTCCTCTTTTTCATTTTTAAACTGTTATTTTTTTGTCTTGATTAAACAATGGATTAATACATTCAAGCAGGAAATTTCTTTCAACAAAAATCAAAATTTTTGTTTCACACCAGTCACTTTAAAACAGGTTTCATTTTGTTACTTTAGTTTTGATTTGTTTCTTTTGTAGACATCTGTTCACATATTATTTTTTTGGTTGAGACATTGCTTTCTCCTCTACTCCAGCAGCTCTGCCCGGCTACAGTATGGATGAAAATGTATTATTTCCATCTTTGTTCTGTAAAAATACAAATCTGTGCAATCTTTTGCTGAACAACTTACTTGTGTACCTCTGGTGTTTGTGAGGAGAGGCCACCAAAGCTGGCAGCAATAGTATTGATCTCTATCTGCTTCAGAGAAGACGTTTGGTCCTCTCTCTGGTCCAACATGTAGTCAGAACGATTAAGACCCAACACGATGGACTGCAAAAAAGAAAAACAAGAAGCCCATATATAT
>NW_015112879.1:223916-227159 GCF_001443285.1 Poecilia latipinna
GATTCTTTCATGCAGGTTTGAGAAATCCTTTAATCTCCAAAGGTCATGTTGTTCAAAACACTTGAGTGGACGTTGCTCCGCCTTCTAGGATGAATGACCTGACTCTTACCTCTTCCAGAGTTCGCCTTCAATGTATCGGTGATCAAAGATGTTCCTCTGGACTTCCTCCACCAAAAACATGACCACCGCCCTGAAACAACAACAACAAAAAAACACTCATGGCAACACCGTCAGCTTCCATCATAAAAAATAAAGTTCTCTGACTAGAAAGATAACAACATAAACAGTTGAAACTGTTTGTTAACATGGAGTATTTAGCCGAAAGTGTTTGTGTGTTATATTGTATTATACTGTCCACTCTGGGGTTTGATCCGCTTTAACCACAGGATGCAAACAGTCAGCCTTAAAGTTGTCTTATTCTGATATCTGTGTGGGTTACCTATCTGATCCATACAGCTCCCAGGCTTTGGCCAGTCCTCTGGCCAGACCAGCTGCAGGGTTGTTGTCCAGGATTCGTTGACTCTCCTCCAGCCTCCCAGCCACCTTCAGGATGTGCCTGTGGAGCCGGAGGGAGGGAACCTTCTGTAGTCTTTACACAAGTTTTGAAGTTTTGTCCTCTTTTTCATTTTTAAACTGTTATTTTTTTGTCTTGATTAAACAATGGATTAATACATTCAAGCAGGAAATTTCTTTCAACAAAAATCAAAATTTTTGTTTCACACCAGTCACTTTAAAACAGGTTTCATTTTGTTACTTTAGTTTTGATTTGTTTCTTTTGTAGACATCTGTTCACATATTATTTTTTTGGTTGAGACATTGCTTTCTCCTCTACTCCAGCAGCTCTGCCCGGCTACAGTATGGATGAAAATGTATTATTTCCATCTTTGTTCTGTAAAAATACAAATCTGTGCAATCTTTTGCTGAACAACTTACTTGTGTACCTCTGGTGTTTGTGAGGAGAGGCCACCAAAGCTGGCAGCAATAGTATTGATCTCTATCTGCTTCAGAGAAGACGTTTGGTCCTCTCTCTGGTCCAACATGTAGTCAGAACGATTAAGACCCAACACGATGGACTGCAAAAAAGAAAAACAAGAAGCCCATATATATGAAGGTACTAATTGAGGTCCAGTGATGAACATTCAGTGCAAACAAAGCAAAAATCTTAAGTTATTAATACCATAAACGCAAAAGGTTCATGTCTTTTAAATTAAATAATGCAGAAAGAGCAGAGCTTCAGTATGTAAAATATTATGCATGTTCCAGGCACATTGTGCAATCTTATAGCACAATCAAGTAACTGTGTTACCTTCAGTTGTTATAAAATGCTATATATTAAAAATGACTGAAAATAGACTGTGTAATTTAACGCTTTGAAAGTGAACCTCCATCTCTCTAAAAACTCCTGCTCTTTCTGAAACTCCGCCTTCAGGAAGTTATCACAACATGGCTCCTCTATTAACCCTTTAACAACATTTCAGTGTTAACTGGAACTGTGGCTATAGGAGATTAAAGAATTTTTCAACCATCGATGAAAGAATCAAGGCAACACTCCAGTAATGTTTTTGATGAGGGAATGACATTATAACATGATGTAAAGCTCAAAATAGTCAATTTTACTGACCTTTAAAAAACCCATTAAAGCATCAGAGAACGTCTTAGCTCACCTCTTTGTTTTCAATAGGTTTTCAATAGAAATAACAAAAGTTTTGAGAATGGCACACATCTAGTTTTGCCATTTCAACATTTTTTAGTTTTTAAATTTTTCAGATGGCTTTCTTTGAATATACATGAAAATCAAATGTAGATTCAATATTTCCTCATTGAATTTTCTGCATAACATTTGGAATTCAAACTAGAGTACTTTATATTAACTTCTGGGTCATTCCTACTTTCAGAGAACTAACTAAAAAAAAGTTAGAGGATTGTTCTATCTGAAGGTCAAAATAGTGTTAAAACAGATTTTTAGTTCTAATCTAAAACAAACATTTTAAGCTAATGTTTGTAGCACACATCCAATCACTGTGACCACATTATGTAAACAATGTGAACTCTGACTGCATAAACTGAACAACATTTCAGTCACTGCAAAGACTTTTGCCCAGAACTGCTCATGTAAAGGTAACCGTACCTGAGATCTTCCTTCTTTTAGGATCTGCTGGTGGATCTTGAACAACCTGGCAGTGAAATCATCCACTTCTATTGTGCTGTAAACAAAAAACAAACTCTTAAAGTCCTGACCAGGTAGGAAAAACAACATATGAGGGACTGTATCTGACTACACTGGGTTTATAATAGCTTTGGATTTTTAATTATAGTTTTACTTCATTGTGCTTTTTTGTTTTCCTAATTCAGTTAGTTTAAATAATTTTTCAGAGTGGGTTTACTAGATTTATTAGCCAATATTAGTTAAATATTGTTTAGTTTTAATTAGTTATTGGAGTAGTTTTACTTTTTCATACTTTGGTCAAGTTTTAGGTGCAAAATTCAAAAAGGTCAAAATATTATATTATGATTATGAATACATCAATTGGGTAATGAATACAAAACAGAAGATCCTATTTTCAAAAAAAAATCTATTTAATTATTGTTGTCAACTGACTAGTGTTTTCTCACAGTCAACATCAATTTCAAAAGGCTATTAAAAACATATATATATTCTTCCATCCGTCCATCCATCCATTTTCTATACACCTTTGTCCCTTAGTGGGATCAGAAGGGATTATATACATTCTTATACACACAAAAATATATACTATAATTTTAGTTCCAGTTAGTTGTAATCTTTCCTAATTAATTTCTTTTATTTATTTCAGTTAAGGTCAATTTCAGTTTTTGTTATTGTGTTTGTTTTAGTTAATTATAATAACCTTGTTTCCTAGCATCACTTTGCACACAAAAACATATCCGTTCCATGAATTGCAGACGGTGCTGCTGCATCCTACCTGGCTAAAGCCTCCTGCAGGAAGTCAATATCCTGGCTGATCTTGTCCACCAACGTGTTGAAGTGTGTCTGAACCGAAAGAGCCTGAAGGAACACGGACTTGGGCACAGGCGAAGGGAAGAGAGTGAATGGAGCATATGTCACCAACTGCAAAAAAGTAGGGAAATGTAAGAAATATATGAAAAAAACACAATTACTGGGTCTGAGAGGAATTAACACAGAAAACTAATTGTGCTGAAGAGCATATTCCTGAGATGATTTCTTGGTCTAGGGCTGCACAGTGGCGCAGTTGGTAGAGCTGC
>NW_015112879.1:231295-234936 GCF_001443285.1 Poecilia latipinna
GGCTAGACATTCTGACAGTGCTTTAATGCATCTACTGATTTGACCACAACAAGCTGTGTTGATAATAACAGTCTAAAGGACAACTAAAAGTGACATTCTTAAAAAAGCACCTCAGATGAGTTTGGGCTCTCCTTGGTCCTCATCAACACTCCCTGAAGAAGTGCTGTGTCCTTTGCAACTCCGGCTAATTCTTTTATCAGTGCAGCGTCCATCATCACCTCATCCAGGATCCTCGAGGCCATTCTAGGAAAAATACTAGATTCAAAAATAAAACAGATGAAAGTTTTATTACATTTGTTAGGTGTTTCTATTGCTAATCCAGGAAAAAATGTATCATAATAACTTAACTGACAAGAAAAATCAGGTTTTGTTGATAACAAACCAACTGAGTCCTCACATATAATAATCAATAATGTAATTGCAGATGCTACTACAGTGGACAGCTGTTTAAAAGTCATTGTTTCCTAAATGCAGTGGTTTCTATGGTGGAATTGCATATCAGTCCTTAAAATGCTCTCTACTGCTCCCCTCCATTGAATTAATTCAGTGGCAAGTTGTTGTAACTACAAGTTAATGTCATCGGAGTCCAAGATGGCTGACAGACAGACACACTCGATGACCACTCCTGGAATACCCTCTCAATCCTTCTAGGAGAATAGTAGAGGTAAAAAATATATATGCTGACATGCAGGAGCATCTAAGTAACAATATTATTAACTTAGTTTAGACATTTTTTATTTCACATAAGTAGAAAATTGTGATCAACCATGTGTCCAACACAGTGGACATCATGCATCGCTGACTATATTTTTAACACAAGTCATGTAGTTGATTTATCTTCCATTATAACTGTTTTGCTTGTAATTTAATTCATTTTGAGTATATCTAAGTTAGTTTTAAAAATAAATTTTTTATGCAGATCAGTTGTAGTTTGTGTTAGTGAAATTTAGTGAAATTATAATTTCTCATACTTTTAGACCACAAGTGCAGCAAAGAATAAGGAACACTATGGAATAGTCAAGGAAATTCCCTCCAACTCCTCTGATGATAAGTATAGTGACAGCAGTGATGAGGAGTGGCTACCAGAGAACACTAGAAATATAGGAGATACGGATGATGAAGGAGATGCAGACAGTCAGGATGCTGAAAGTCAAGATGATGAGGGCCAGGATGATGAAGGACAGGTTGCAGAGGGAAGTAAGCAAGATGAGGGAGCTGAGGAAAATGTCCACATGGTACCTACTCAGAGAAATGTTCAACCTGGAATGCGGCGTTAGGGTTAGGGTAACTCATCCTTAAGTTTTCCTTTTGTTCACAAGCTTTAACAATCTTCTGACATAACAGAGCATACATCACATTTTTCCAGTTAAGAAATTAATAATAAATATTTACAGCGAGTATCCAACTGTTCGACATAATAGTAGAATTGGCAATATTCCAAAATATTACCAAATTACACATTAAAAACCAAGAACTTGGAATAACAAAACGACCAACGCTTTACTACTAACGGCGTTGCTGAGGTTTAAAATAAAATTAAAAGACAACTAAGTTACAAATAACAGAAAAATCTACATAACACATAGCACATTTACATGTTCTCTTAAGTTGTTAGCGAACTCTAGGAAGAAGCCACTGGCAGGTGATTCTAGCTTGTTAGCTTCCTACCTTAGGTAGCTACAGCTAGAGCATCGATGTGTTCGGCTCGAAATATTCACAGGAATATTCAACAGTATATGGATACTGATATACCTCTTACAGTCTTTTAAATCCGGCATAAAAACGACGTATTTGAAATATGCGCTGCGTCTGTCTCCTAATGACGTTCTGAATGTGCTACTGTAGAAAACAGGTCAGCGTTTGTAATATTGAAGCAGAACACGTGACCTTTCAGGCGCCCTAAAACATCTTAATTTCTGTGTAAAAGCCAAACAAAGTGCTTACTTAGTTCAGCCCGTAGTTTCGATACATATAGCCCCTTTGAAATAACTGAACAAACTATAGAGTTCCTCTGATTCACGGGCGAAGCTCAGCGGTGCATTTAAAGTACCTCGGAATTTATAATACAAACTGAAGTAGTTTGGATTTTCTCGCTTGGTATTTTCGGACAATTCATTTACTATAAGCAACCAAAGGTCAGGGAAAAATATGTGACCACAGAGTAGTTGAAAGGTGCTACACATATCCTTACGCTAATGTCACGTTGAGGCAATAAAGAATGTTTCAATGTTTCGTTAAAAATAATAAGCCAAAATTACAGTCTCTTTCGAATGCAGCACCTCACATAGATGTTCCACTAGCCAATGGCGATGGGTCAACGTAAAACAGAACAACCAATCGAGTCTTTACACTAACAAAAGTAGAGTGAAGTGTAATATTGCTGACAAAAGGTGATACAGCAGTTTTGCTTGGGCTACATCATACAAGAAGAAAAGTCGGTAACCTGTGACGTAAGTGACTCATTTTTGGTGCGTTATTAATTGCATTTCCACTTTTCCAATAGTTACTCAAATAAAACCACAAGCAAATATACTGACTGCATAAAAAGACTCATTTCCGGCGTTTTCCCCCCTCTGACTGACTGAGAATCTCCTGTTTTGGGTTGGGATTATCAGAATTATTTCTAATTGTTAAATGTCACAATGATGCAAATATACTTTCTAGAAAGTTTTTTTTTTTTACCACTTTCTTTAAATTCAGACTTTAGTACCAAGATGTAGGCAGTGGCGCAACTACACATTATTCTGGTGGATGCGAAAACATAAATCGGCGCTCCCTCCCATCCCCCTTTCCCCCGAAGGAAGGTTGAAGGAGCGTGGAAACATACCCTCGCTCTACCCCCGCCCCCGACACGAAGTTACGTGAAGGGTAAAACTCGTTACATTTACCACGTCACGTGCGCGAGGTGAAGGAGCGTAAGGCGCGCTGAAGTATATGGGAAAACATAATCGGCGCGCCGCCCCCTCCAGACGGGGTTTTGACGCCCCTGTGCTGCGCCCCTATGCGTTGCATGCGCTGCATATCCCCTTTTTGCGCCACTGGATGTAGGCCAAACCCGAGTCAGTTCTACCAGTTCATGACAGAACTGTCATGAACTGACAGCTGGAGTTCTGGAATCAGAACCCCAGCTATACATTCGATTTACGTCATACAGTTTAAAACACTTTAAAGAAAGTAAAAAAAAAAAAAGTCATTATTCTGAAGTTAAGCAAACAGACAAATAAATTAATATTAATATCTTCAGTTCAATCATCAAAAATATTTGGTTTCATCTGTTGGTACAGTGGATGTGCAGGGTACCTTATAGTATTGTGCAGAATCGTGGAACTCAGTTATTTATCATCCTGGTGGAAAAATAAATTATTTACAGCATGAAAACATTATCTACTGTCAACTTTAATGAAATAAAGTGAATATGTTCTGAAGTAGAAATAATGCCCATTAAATATATTTACTTTTCTAGATCGTTGCTTACCCGAGTTATGCAACTTCATGGGATGATCTGCCGCCTTTCTATTATGGGGTTAGTTCAGATTTAAACATTAAACTGTGCTAAAGGTAGTACTTGTGAAATTATATTTCCATCAACAATGGTATATGTGAATATTTTTTGTGTACTGTAATACACAAAAGCAAAACTA
>NW_015112879.1:238061-245034 GCF_001443285.1 Poecilia latipinna
AAATAAAGTGAATATGTTCTGAAGTAGAAATAATGCCCATTAAATATATTTACTTTTCTAGATCGTTGCTTACCCGAGTTATGCAACTTCATGGGATGATCTGCCGCCTTTCTATTATGGGGTTAGTTCAGATTTAAACATTAAACTGTGCTAAAGGTAGTACTTGTGAAATTATATTTCCATCAACAATGGTATATGTGAATATTTTTTGTGTACTGTAATACACAAAAGCAAAACTATTTAACTGTAATAAAAAAATAAAAATTCAGAGAATTATAAACCTGCTCCACACAGACAGAGGGAGCCAAAGTGCTTACTATCAAGTAAGAAAAAGCTCTACCTTCCTACTTCCTCCTTTCCATGACTTCTCCTAAATACAGAGGTTTCTCCAGGCTGGTCAGCTGCTTGCAGTCAAGACTTTTGACCCTGCACAGAAAGAAGGGAGAACAGATTACAAAAGGAGCAAGTTCCCTTGTTTTGCAATTTACTCAAAACACGATCAGGAGTCACTGATGTGTGACAGCATGTGATAATATTCTCTTTGTGTTTGTGGTTGTGCTTGTAGATGGCAAGCAGCCAGATGTCGAGGGACGAAGCACTGGAATGCACCTGCTGCAGGCATGCATGTCATGTGTTGCTCTACTCTGAGACGGCATCTCAGCTGTTTGGCAGGATTCCCATCCGGTACATTGTTCTGGTGAGCACAGTTTGGGTGGTGACTTTCTTTAACAGCCTTGTACATGAACCAAAATGAGCTCCTTTATATCACATATAAACATTGACATCACCTTATTTTAAGATAAACCTCCTCACGTTTCCCTGTGTCTCTTTGAATGGACATTATGAGTATTTGACAGGCCTCTGTCACCTTCAACAGATGCAGATGCGCTTTGATGGACTGCTGGGCTTCCCTGGTGGGTGAGTTTCATCTATGGTTGTTTATAAATTGCTTAATTTAACCTGAGTATAAATCAGCCTCTCAAACTGTCGTGTTAAACCGGAACGACTTTAGAGGAGCTGCAGATATCCACAGCTCACCTGGGAGAATTTGTAGACTGAAAAATGACCAGAAGAATCAGAATCAGCTTCATGGCCATGATTATTTTCACAAATGAGGAGTTTGACTTTGGTTTCAAGCACTCAGAGCAAATAGACATTAAGTATAAATATGTCAACTTTAGAAGAGATAAAATAAAGGGCAAAAGGAACAGCATGTGTATGTGTTTGTGTAGCCATTTTTTAAAATAAAGAAAGGAAAAAAGAAAGGCAGTTGTGATAGTGCAGATATGTTTATTTTGCTTTACTGTAGAGTAGCTGACTACTCAGGCTGTAAGTGGTTGATTGTGTTCAATTAAGAGGCAGCCTGGGGGGAAGAGCTGTCTGTCCGGTGGCTGGTTTTTGCAGATTTTACTTTGTAACACCAATCTGAAGCTCAAAGTTTTAACAGTTTGTGTATGGTGGGAGGACTTCGCCCACCAATCTGTCGGGACGAAGTCCGTGGGCAAGACATTTCAGCCACCTTGCCTGCTGGGGGGGCCCAGGAGGGCAGCGCTGCGTGGCAGCTGCCAGTCTGGCCCAGGGCAGCTGTGGCTACTATCCAGTAGCTTGTCACCATCAGCGTGTGAATGTGTGAGTGAATGAATGTTGTATGAAGCACTTTAGGGTCCTCTGGACTTGATAAAGTCCTATACAAGTACAAAGCCATTTACTATTCCCACCCCTAATACTCATACAATAGAGTGGCCCAGTCAAAGTTCTATAATGTATAAAGACAAAGTAGTAAGGAAGATGGGAAAATAAATGTAAGTTTTAGATTTCTATATATAATGTGAACAAGTTAGCTTATTCTAATCCATCTTTATGAGCAGCCACCACAAAATAAAGATATCAATCTTTCACAGCACAGCAATAACTTTCACACATTGTCTCTAGAATACTGAAGCAGCAAAAGACGAACTATGAAAGATCAGACATGCATGAGGAGTCCCTTTGTATAGGAAGGCTCTTATTATAGCCTTTTTAACACTCTGTTCATCAAACCGATTAGTATTCGGCTAAATGTGAATCACTTGTGTCCTTTTGTCTGTGAATTACAGGAGTGACAGAGTTGCTGGTGCGTCATTCACCAACATCTTGACCTTATGTAACAAACCAAGAAATAATTTCCCTATTTTCTCACTTTAATGTCAGGTTTTTTTGGTTTTTTTAATCATGTAAAGCACTTTGAAGTTTCTTTTTGCTGAAATTTACTTCACTAATGAACTTTTAGTGAACACTAATGAAGTTTTAGGAAGATTTATATAACCCAACATTATTTATAGAGGTATATGAAAATAAACAGAAATGATTAGATGTTTGTAAATAATAACTAAACTTCTCTTGTTTTAGGCCAGTTGGAATGATCAAAATTATTCCTATTTGCTAAATGTCAGAATATTTTTAGAGATTTTTTTTGCAACTTTCTTGGAATTCAGAAGTTTATATAAATTTGTTCAGTATGAGGGACAATGGTCTTTTAAACTGTATGACTTGGGTCAAACCTTTTGGGTTCCCTTCCACAAACCGGTTAGGTTAACGTGAGGTAATTGGAGGCTCACCTGTGGATTTAAGGTCTCGCCTAAAACACACTGAGGTCTGAGGTTTTAGAAATAATTGCTTTTAGTAATAAACAGTTTTTGTACAAATGAAAGGTCAAAATGCATAAAAAGTTATTTGTTTTTCCAGATATCCAGCCATGTATGCAGCCTTTTTGCACATCATTTTCTTTTACCTCTATAAACAAAAGGTTTTGTTGTGACTCATGCTTCTTGGTGAGCTCAGATTTTCTGGGGTAGACCCGAGCTCTACACTTGAACCAAAAGTGTTCTTTGTTTACACGCATGTTTTATGTCAAAATTTAAAGTGTTATTAGTGCTAATGCAAGACTATATTAGTTAGTGAAAATTAGGGGGGTTGCAGTTACCAGCACTATTGCTTTGCATCAACAAAGACACAGCAGAAGTCTTCTGATTGAGGAATTAGTGTAAAGCTGCAATAACCTGGTTTCAGATTGTTTTTATGTCTGATTACTTTCCCTTAATAATCTGCACTCTATTTGCTTTTTTAGTTACGATATTGTCATTGTTTCTTTCTATTCCTTGTATTATTATAAACACTTTCTAACCAATGAAGTGACAGTGTGAATAGGTAAAGTAGGTTGTAGTCCTTACAAGCTTTGCTGTTTAAGAATCATTCAGTTGTCTTGTGTACTCTGGAGTCTCGTGGAAGTACTGGATTGCATTATCATTTCGATTGAGTAATGGTCTACCCTCGTTTTTTCTACACATTAGTTTCGTTAACCCCTTGGAGGAGACCCTGGAGGAGGGGCTTACCAGGGAATTACTGGAGGAGTTGGGCGTGGCTGTGCCAGTTTCTAAGGAAGATCACGTGGAGTCTTGTTTTAGCCCTCCTCGTTCAGGCACCTATTCCTCTTCCTCCCGCCTCATCCTTCACTTCTACGTGAAGAAGATGGAAGAGGAGCAGATTCGGGAGATAGAGAAAGCAGCTGCGTCCACCGCAGCCGATCACGGTCTGGAGGTAATGAGCGATGAAAGGCGAGCGACTTGCAGGATCAGGTGATGCGCTCAGCTCCGGCATCACCTCTTCCTCTTCTCTCTCCATCCAGGTGCTGGGAATGGTCCGAGTCCCTCTTTACACCACAAAATCCGGCGGAGGCCTCTCATGCTTTTTGTCGCACTCTTTCATTGGCGTTGCTCGCTCCCAGCTGATGAACTCTCTGCTCCGACTCCACCTGGTGTCCCCTGGGGACCTCCAGGAAGCTCTCAGGGGCTCCCAGAGGACGCACGCGGAGTCCGCACAGAACCTGCAGGCGGCCCTTAAGCTTACAGGGGAGCAGCCATAAAGCACGTCAGCACGTGCACATCCTGACATAAACTCTCATCTGAGCAGTTTGACCCTGAAACTTGCAGTTGCTCCCACATACACACCGATGACTCATCATTGGTTTTCAGTGCGTTACCTTTTAAGCAGCACTTCATCATTTCCTGTACCATTTATGGAGACAAATTTGGTATCTGGTTTTCAATCCGTTTCTTCCATTGAACAGGATTGTTGTTTTTTTTTTTATGAAGTGCCTTATAGCAGTACAGCTACTCCTTGAACCTTTCCAAATTTAGTCATGTTGCCACCACAGTATTCAGTGATCCTGTTGGAATTTCATGTGAAAAGGCGAACAGAAAGTAATATAACTTTGAAATGGACAGAAGGGAATATATGGTTTTACACATTGCTATGAATAAAAATCTAGTGAAACAAAATGTCTTGAAGAGTCGGTGCTCCAACAAACCGATACCAAGTAAATTCAGGGCTCATGTCGCCAATACTGATACCAATATTTATTATTCAGTTTTGAGGTCTAATCAAACTTCTGACCTTCAGGTTACTTGGTTGTTTTTCCTTTGAATAATTTTGTTCAAACCTAGGACAGAATTTGGACAAAGTTTATATGTATCTACAAAATACTTTAACAATGTGTGCATTT
This sequence comes from Poecilia latipinna, assembly GCF_001443285.1. Taxonomy (NCBI): domain Eukaryota; kingdom Metazoa; phylum Chordata; class Actinopteri; order Cyprinodontiformes; family Poeciliidae; genus Poecilia; species Poecilia latipinna. The sequence goes on from NW_015112879.1 coordinate 242,602, forward strand.
TTCCAAACAAAGTGAAAACCTTTTACTGACCTTGTTATCTAGCTCTCGTAGAATTAAGTTGTAGCAAAGCATTGCATCTCTTTTCTTTCACATATCACACATACGTTTAAGATTTAGTGCCTTATATTGACAACTTGACAGCTAAAACCAATGGTGGATATCGTCAGTGGACAGTTTTTGTTCAGTCGCCATTTGTGAAAAGCTGTTAGAGCCCCAAAGCCACTGCACGCCACTTTGTTGCCATACCTCATACAATTCTAGTAAAATAAACTGAAGCTTGTGATTTAAATGTGATAAAACATGAGAAAAGGTTGGGGAACATTTGTGCCTGGCAATGCAGTATGATATGGGTGAAATGCCAATGTCTTCAATTCAGTAACATTAACAAAAAAAAACAACAAATATGACAAACGGAAAGACTAACGGAAGATGTGAGGCTTGTTACCCTATATGGTTGTGTGCAGAGCGCCTTGTGGCTTGTCTCTATCTCCCAGCATCAGAGGGGCACATCAGCAGAAATGTTTGTCTCCTGACAAAAGGCCAGGTAGAGAAGCCTTTTGTCTTGCTTTCGTGTTTCACGTATGAAGTTATTACACCCCAGAGCTCCATGAACGCTAGGATTAATTATGTCCATTCCATGCCATACGACCTTACAGGCAAAGATTTGATTTTGTCTAAGTGCACCCTCGGTGCACATAACCAGATGTTGGTTAACCTCATTCCCTGGTTAGAAGTAGAAGACAGGATGCTGCTGATTGCACTGAAAGTTCACATTCTATCCACTGAACATTGGCACTTGTTTTTTAAAATGTTGCTTCCCTATTCTTATGTTGCTGTAAAGCAGCAGTAACATAGGCAACTATTCATAATGTGCACAGATTGGACTATATTTTGAAGAAATGGTGAAATTTGTAAGGGCAGCTGTCAGGAGTTTAAAGAAAAAAAAAGGAACACGTCCGCTGTAACAGACAGGAAACCCGGAGAGAAGAGCGGCTCGAAAAAAAGAAACAACCAAGTCTGCAGGGAAACGTTGCTCTTTCTTTCTCCTTCGCCATCACTTGCATCTTGCTGTTGTGGTAACACAAGGTCATCGTCAGAAAGCAGGTTTTGAAGCAGAGATGGAGGAACGGTAGCGCAGGCGCGGGATGGAAGGAAGGATGAAAAGAAGGATGGATAGATGGATGGATGGAGGGAGAGTGGGAGATGCTGAGGGAGAAAGACGGTGTATTCATAGCAGCAGCGGTATTTATAGCCGCCCAGAGGAGAGGAGAGGAGAGAGGGGGACTGGAGAGGGGAGGGGGCGTGGCTTGGGCTCGGGTTGGGGCTTTCTCACTGATGCGTACGGCAGTGGGAGGAGAGACGCTGCTCTGGCGTGAGCGGAGAGGCTATCTGGCATATTTTGAAAGATGGAGGGGGAGGGCTGTTTGTGTGTGAGTGCGTGTGTGTGTGTGTGAGAAATGAGAGAGAAGAGTACTGAGCTGGGAGAAATCTGTCAGATTCAAACACTCCGCTCTGTGTGAGCACGCCTGCCTTCCTGCCTGCGTGTGTGTGTGAATGTGTGTGTGTGCAACCGTAAGTGTGTGATACAAAAAACAAGGGATGATAAGAGAAGGGCAGAAGAACAGCTAGAAAGAGGCAGAGGAGGACCACAAAGTAAGGTATGTACAGCTGTCATGCTGCTTGGTTATGATAACAACCTGTGTGTGTGTGTGTGTGTGATCCACAGAGTATGAGTGAGAGATGTTTATTTGTAATAAAGTCCTTCTAAATACACCCTATTTTCCAATTTTTTAATTTTTTTTTTACCACTTATGTAATGCGTGTGCACCATTTTCAGGCTGTGTGTTTACATGCTTGTGTAATTATCCTGAGGTGTTTCCTGTGGCCTTTGTGTGAACACTGCCTTAACCATATGGTCACATTCACAGCAAACAAAAACTGCATATAGAACTCAACATGCTGCAGCTGTTGTTTTGTTGTTGTTTTTCTGCGGAACCCTTAATTCCCCATTAAATCCCTGCCCTCATCATCAACACTGCATGCAATCAAAAGATGCAGATAAGCAACGCATGCTGCGAATTGCTGCCTTTCCCTCGTGAAACAGTGACGATGAGGAGAAAAATTGCAATATTCAAAGATTAAACTAATTAGCTTTTTTTTTTTTTAGCTAATTTACAACAGAAATCCCGGTTGTCAGATCATGGTGCACCTTGATTTCATACAAATGCTCTGTGGATAATAATGAGCAACCTTATTAAGATCTAAATCCCTGACCTGAAAGAGCAACAAGGCAAAAAGGTTGCAGGCTAACGCTGTCCTGTCCTCCCTCCTCCTCCTCCTTTTTTTTTTTTTTTTTTTTTTTTTTTCTTATAATATCTTTTATTGCTTTTTGTCAACCTTTTTTTTTATTGACCCTCATTAAAAGACTCCAAA
>NW_015112879.1:248544-249227 GCF_001443285.1 Poecilia latipinna
AAAACCCCTGCCGGAAAAGGAAAAAAGGCAAAAAAGGTGGCGGCGTACGGCTTCCCTTCCCCCCCCCCCCCCCCCCCTTTTTTTTTTTTTTTTTTTTTTTTTTTTTTTCATGAGCCACATTTGTTGCGCTGCATGTGCCTCCTTTTTGCTGCACTCGCATGAAGTGCATCATGTGTTACTTATTGGGAGCTGCCCCACTTCCTTCATGTGGCGGTTAGCCTGCGAGCTGTTGTGGTGGCATCTGTGACATAACGGGAAACTCAAGATGTTGCTTTTTTATTTGTCCCCAGGGGTGCTGCCAGAAATTGTGGGCCCCCTGACAAAAAAATTGTCTGGGCCCCCCTGTGCAGCTGCTGTTAGAATTTTTTGAGTCTATTTGACCCATAAAAAGCGTCACAATTTTAAAGGCTTGCAACCGCCTTGCTTTCTGTGGTCCAATACTGATGATTAGCACAATATTTACTGCTCATGAATTTAACATCCAACAGTCCGCATACAGTATGCAAGTAGGTTGCTTACATTTTTTCTATTAGTTTTAGATTACTGAAATGTATCTCCCCATGAGCAACAGTCAAAAGCAACATGCAAAATATACATGAAGCAATCCAGACTTCTCAAAAAGGCTATGTAGTTGCATTTTATTCAAGCTGCAGTACATAACTTTAATAAAAAAATATTTTTTT
>NW_015112879.1:252942-264044 GCF_001443285.1 Poecilia latipinna
TAAAAAATATGTGAAAAAAATTGATAAAAAAGTGACAGCAGCTTTAATCACTCGGGAGAGAACAGGTCAGGAGGGACGTGTGTTAGAGCTTCAGCTCACTCACTAATCTGTTAAGTGGTAAAAGGCACAGGGAACAAATTAAATATATGAATATGTTGGTAATTTTTTTCCTTAATTCATTAAATGCTAGTGAAATGGAGGCAAACAGTAGTCTGTTGCTAAGCTAATTATGCCAAGTGGTTGATAATCTCACACAGTCTACCCACCTCTCTTGGAGAAAAACTGGGTTATAAATTAACACTCTTGCCTTTTTCTCTCTCTCCCTCTCTCTTTTTTGTTTTTGAAAACCTGATTTTATAACTTTTCTTAGCAGCATAGTAACTGCCACAATCGCCGCTGTATTCAGCTGCAGCTTCTACTGACTGTAGCTGCATACGTCACTGTTAAGCGCTCCAAGTAGGAACGAACCATTTCATGCAGATCCAGGGGGGTTCAGGGCGAAAACGGATGTGTGTTTTTTGGTCTGGGAGGGGTAACATTAAACTTTTACTGCTAAAAACAATATTTGAAAATACAATATGATTAATTTTGTATTTGACAGGACCCCAATTTTTTTATTTTATGTCTGTGAACAAAATATAAACAATTAAACTGTGGAGGGCCCCCTGCTGGTCAGGGCCCCTAGAATCGTCATCACTTTTCACCCCTTTACTGCACCCCTGTTTGTCCCCAAATTTGGACCAGGAGTTGCAACACAGCTTTGGTCATTTAGTGAAAAAAATAAAATAAAAATCCTCCTTTCATATTTTTTTTTTCACTACATTACAACAACAAATCTACATGTGTTTTACTGGAATTGTATGTGACGGACCAGTAGTGCATAACTGGCTAGTAGAAGGAAAATGATGGATAGTAAATAAAAAATCTAATTAATCACCCTTGGCAACCTCCAACAGATTTTTCTTGTATTTAGCTCCATTCATCATCAAACCCCGAAGAAGGCATTCAAACAGCATGATGCTGCCACTACCATGTTTTACTTCAGGGATGGTGTTCAGACTATCTTCCTTCGCACAATGTTTTGAATCTAGACCAGAAAGTTCAGCTTTTGAGAGTCCCTTCAGGAGGTTGCGATATCAACTACTAATACAAATAAACTCATCATTCTCAAAATTTGCTGCAATTTCCACCAATTGTCACGGCTTTTCAAATCTGACCTGCAATACCCGTGGTGTTTTCTGTATTTCCTTCTTTTCTGACCAATCACTGCAACTCTGCTGAATTTTGACCAATCCCCTTGGCCCAATTGTAATTAGCCCAATTATAATTTAACTTCCTGTTTCACGACATTTCTTGAAAATCTAACTTCCGAGATGAAAGCTTGTGATGCTAGGTGGTAACATTTGCCCTTTTTGTTTGTTTTTGCAACAACCACTTGGAGATGTTCTGTAGGATTTGCATACTGGGTATGAAGTTCATGTCAACTTGGAATATGGAATTGATCTCCTGCTCCTCAGGACATGATTTTATTTGTAATAAGGCTTTATCAAGAAGATACTTGAAAATGTAATTTGCACTGTAATCATTAACTATATTAAAGTCTTGTCTTTTTTGGAAAGGTTGTGTGCAGCAACTTAAACTCTTTTTTTTTTTTTTCCCAAAAACATGATATGGTAAAAATAAAGAAAAAAAAATCACAACTTTAACCACAGCTTTTCTAAAATGTGCAGAACATCAGTTATTTTAAGTTGCAAAAATCACACAAAAAAAGAAACATTGCACAATCCTAGAGGGACTGCTAGAGCTCTTTCATCCGCACATGCTTGCTGGTTCCCTAAGTGGTGCATTGCAAACAGTAAATATTATATTGTTATGGCTTTGTTTCAACAGCTGTTTTTTTTTCTTTTTTAGAAAAAATATTTGTCTTTTCAGTGCTCTTCATTCACTATTGCTCTCTGACAAACCTCTGTTGCCTTCACAGAACAACTGGATTTACACTGAAATTCACTGACACACAAGTGAACTCTATTCAGTAGGTGACATCTAAAGTCAATTGATGGCACTGGATTTTATTTTGGGTGTCAGACTAATAGGAGCTGAAGGCATATGCACACCAGCCTTTTGGATTTGTGTTTTGTTTTCCATTTTCCTCTCACTTCACAATTATGTGCTACATTTGTGCTGATCTGTCCCAGAAAATCCCAAACAGGTTTCTCAATTCACTTCAGCTCAATTAAAAAGTACTTAATTGATCCCCAGGAGAAAGTAAATGTTGTTACTCTTATTATGCAGTTTTCCTCATACAGTTGTTGTGGATGCTGATGGCTGTGGTTGGGAAGGATCTCCTGTAGCAGTCTGTATTACAGTAAATCTGAAATGGTCTCTGACTGAAGACACTCTTCTGTTGTATGACAGTTTCTTAAAGTGCTGAGTGTTGTCTGTAATGTCCTTCATTTTTTGGTTGTAACTTGTGGTGGGTCTTGATCATTTTTTAAAATGGAGTTAATTGCAGGCCCTGTATTTATTTTCATTTGAATTGAAAACCATATTTTAACAAAATAAGCAATATTTTCAATTCAAAAACCCTTTTGTGGCTAAATTATTGAATAAGCTTAACAACAAAGATATTTATTGTTTTATTGTTGTTGATTGGTGCAAACTGCGGCCTGTGTATGCTAACTTTAGCATTGGGTGCTGGCTGCTATATGTTTAGTATTGAGCTACTATTTTAGGCTTGAATAGCTTCACTGACAGGCTAATTCCTATTAGACAATTTTTGACCACAAAAATTGCCTTTTTCAGTGTCCAATCAGATCAAAGCAAAAATTAACCCCCAATGAACTGAGAGAAGCAGCTTCGTCGTCCATCGATGTTGTTAGCGGATGTCACTTGTGTGTCTGATTCAGGGGCGTGCCAGAAACCTAAATACAAAGGTTCCTGCTCTCTGGACCATTGAATGTAAATTTTAAAAAGTTTGATTAACTGCATTAAAAATTTCAATGCCTTAAAATCTAACTAATTAATTAACCAGAATTTACACATTAAAGTCCAAGCTGTATTTGTAACATTACAAAATGTAAAAAAAAATGTAAGAGGCATGAATACTTTTACAAGGCACTGAATGTTCCTAATGAAACAGATGTATGGTTCAGTGTTCCTTTAGTGAAAACATTCAAAAATTTGATTGACAATGGACCGATGAACTAGCTACCAGAAATCTAACTCTAAAGCAGCAAAAAAAAGAGAAAGAAACTGCATATTTGTAGTATTTATATCCTAATAGTACAGTGTGTGCATCACAGCTGTGAGAGATACTGACTCATTCTTCTACACGGTATAAATAAGGATCAAAACTGACAGTAGATTCAGATATCATCAAGCTCTGTGTTTCAGCTGACTTTGGGAGTGTTCCAATATTGAAGAAGAATCCAAGCTTTGAGCTGTACCCGAAAGATCGATGCGCCCAGTGGGCCTGCCTACTCTGGCACACTGACCCATTTGTTTCATTTCGGTTTTCTTTTCCCATGTTTGCTCTTTACTGAAACCATCAGGTATGCATTTCATAAACATTGCCTGTATTGCTCTGCATTAAAAGTCAAGCATGTCACAGCAAACTGCCTGGCATCAACTGCTGCAGACAGGGAGGAAGTCTGAATCTAAGAGGTAGTTTATGCCTCAAGTATGATGCCGTTCTTTGCAAATATTCAGTGTTTTCCAATCCATATCAAGCTAACTTCTTCCAAATTTATTGCATGTTCTGTATTAAGTGCTTACTGTAACTACTTGTGCCGGCGGTGTGTGTTTTAGCAGAGATGAGAGGCCTAAATAGCTTCTGAAAGCGTGAAGGAACAGAGTAATTCTCTGCTGATTGCGCAGGAGTGAAAAGCTGTGGTGCCACAAGATGACAGAGCTTCCTGTTTCCGGTGATAAATGTTGCTTATTCTTGTCTTCACACACTGAAACAAAGTGAATCTAAAAATGCTGTCAATGAAACCTGCTGTGGGCCCAAATTTCAAGGTGCCCTGTCTTTTGAAGGGCAGTCTGGTGAACCTTTTAAGGTTCTTAAGGATTTGCCATGCATTAGTCAATAAATGGCTAGGAGGCCTCTAGTTGTGTAAGCATTTTTTACATAGTAGCTTCGACAAAGATGCAACACATATCTCTCTCAGTAGTAAAACATGTTTTGAATGAACATCCTCTTCTGGTCTGGTGATTCTTTTTTTGTTCTTCTCATTTTAAGGGTCTCCATAGTGGCTCATCTGACTCAGTTTCATCCAGTCAACTTACACCAACTCTCTGCATATCATTACTCTTCCATCGTTACATCCATGAATCTTCTGGTCATCTCCAAACCATCTCAGCCTTTCCTCTCTAACTTTAACCTCTTCCACAAAACACCAGAGGCTGGGACTTAAATTGTATTTTCACTGTGTGTATTTTCTGAAAGGAAAGGGACAGTGTTTGGTAGAGCCTGTCCATTGCCTTCCTATGCAATTCTGCTTGATTCTTATCTCCCTTCAGTTGTCCTATTGAGTTTGATTTATCACAATGAATTTCATCCTGGCCAATCAGTTTGGCAAGTAGAGGAAGTGAATGAACCAATTGAGTCCATGTTGGCCAAAATACTGAGCAATTAAAGTTCCTTCTTGGCAGTGGAGGATGGTTATTTACAGCACCTGCAATTTACATTTCTTCTTATTCCAAAGCAAATTGCACTTCCCACATTACTGTTGTGGACTGAAAATGTGCAGATATGACCTGGTGGGCCAGTCTGTCAGTCAAACCTCTCTCAGGGAGAGCAGACAAGGACATATATTGACTTTTAGACCTTTGCTGAGATACATATAAGTATCAGCCGATTACCAACAATTAAGGAAATGGGTCCAGATAAATCGACTTGAAAATATATTGGTGCATGATTTTTTATGCTACATTTTATAACACAGTGTCATCTGCAGACACTGATATATTTTTGCCTGACCTCATACCTTTCCTTTACTGGTGTAGATCCTGCAGTTCTGCTTATTATATCAATACATGAACGGACATTGTCATCCAAGAACCAGCAGAAAGTAATTATCTTTCTTTTTCTTTAGATTTTTTTTGTACATAATTTCTCTTGGTATAACATTTACAAGCGAAGGTTTTTTAATCTTAAATGCAAAATGCATATATTTGTTGTTCAGTTTTGGCTTGATTACTTCTCTGAGTCATTCTTTCAGCAAATGGCATGTTGTAGAGTCTGTATACTCCAGTTAACGATTAACAATTAAAAATGTTTCTAAATTAGTTGACGTTTGTTTCAATAATCAGTTTATCACAGTTAATCTGATTAATTGTGTCAGTCCTACATTGAAGTTTGTGGTTGTAATGGGACAAAATATGAAAAAGTTCAAAAGGTCCAAATATATTTTGCCATTCTGTATCTTATTGATTCCCTAATCAGCTTTAAGTACAATAAGCTCACCGTGTTTAAGCTCTGCCTGTACCTACAGTATCCACTTCAGTCCATCCATCGGAGCAGCAGCCATCACACCTGTCTCCAGCTGAAGTGTGGCTGACAGCACCAATTAGCATGAGATCAAGTTCGACATCTTCATTCACATTTCAGTGCTCTCCTGTAACGTCTGTCACCAAGACGATACACGAGCACCTGCACACATCGAGTCCTCTTTAGCAGGAAAACGCTTTATTTTCCCTAAAGTGTCCCGGATTTCGGGAAACGAGATCATCTGACCGACAGAAATTCGTTTCTGTCCTTTATATTTTGTCACAGCCAAAGTTTGGCTTTATCTGGAGTTTCAGAGCTCAGAAAGGATTTGCTTCTCACAGAAAGCTGCTTCTAAGAGACGACAGAGCTCTGGAAGAACTGAACAAATTTGCTAAATGTTCTTCAAAGATACCCACAGCATAAAATTACAGTTAGCGGTCAACAAAGCAGAGGGTTGTGTGCTGTCGGCAGCATCAGGAAATCCCCTCAGAGTATCAGGACATAATATCTGACACAATGTCCTGTTTGTTGTTGCTTCTTCTTGGTATTCCTGTTTTCTTCCTCTGAAGAAATTGGTAGAAAATTCCATGGAAATAAAGATCTATTACTGTACATGATGCACCATTTCCTCTCTTGTCATCATTTTATTTCATATTCACTGTGGGTATCACATTCCTCCTCTCATTAACCATGACTTGAAGCATGAAAAGCTGCTCTCCAGTAACCTCCATTTCTCCGTCCTCACTGGCCTTTTTTGCTTGGAGCTGTTTCTTTTCCCTCCTCCTGATCTCTTTCTCCCACAACCCCCTCCTATTTCTTTCTCAGATCATTTACTTCCGCTTTGTTCTTTGCAGATTAGGGTCACACGCTGACGAAGCCCCTCCGCGGATTTCGGGAGTCTCGGGGCCTCACCGCCTCATTCGCAGAAATCTCTTTTGCACGTATTTGTGCCGCTTCTGCATTCACTCTCCACTTCTGAAACTGTCGCTGAAACATGTCTGACTCACATCCACCGCACTGTCCTAGAAGAGGAAATGAGAGTACAGTTCATGGAGCACTTAAAGAAAAGGTGGTTGACTCCAGTTATGTGAGGCTGACGTTTGAGGCCATCTTTGTTTTTCACTTTGTTGCTGGATCGCTTCAATGTTCCTTCCTGGACTTACAGCAGACAACTCTGAACCTGTTTGTTGCAGGGGATGGTTTGGTTTGGTTTGGTTTGGTTGTCCAAATCCTGCTTTAGAATCAGCAATACACTTTGACACCCATGACACGCTGAGACACAGGATGTGAGAAGTGAAAATGTCTGTTTGCTTTGAAGCTTGTGTATTTATGTCTGTGCTTATGTGTTAATTCTAAAAGAAAGACCAACTCAAACCACACATTGTCATTCTTTAAAAATAACAAACCTTTTACAACAAACCTGTCATCTTGTCCTGGCTGGGACTTCATTCATGCAGTCTGAGGTACATGTGTGGATTTCACTGAGGATTTCCTCATATGGTCCAGAAACTCTAATGTTGCATGTCTTCTCTTCCCAAATTGTTTTCAAGTGTGAATTTATACACACGTATGCTTCTGTTAAATAGACATGTGAAAGTGAGGCTGAAAAGGGAATGATGTAAAGATTGTGGTTGACAGCTGGTCTCACACAGCCTGACTCATTGTTTTTGTTGAGGCCAAATGCGCATAGGCTACAATAGTCCAGTTTTCAAAGTAAACCACAACACGATGATTGTAACTAGAAGAAAATGTCCACGGTCACTAGATTTACTTTCATAAGAGGAGCATTACAGCTTTCGCTACAATGCTCAGATAGATAAAGCTATGGAAAGAGCTTTATCAAGTTGAGATGGAAAACTTTATTTAAAACTGCTTTGGGTTTATTTAAAATGCAATGGAAATAGGGAGGGAAAAAAGTACAAAGGAGAAAATAGAAAGGAAGAGAGGTGGGCTGAAAATGCAAACTACATGCAGAAAGACCGCAGGTAAGAATTCAAACCCAGGACTTTTTTGCTGCAAGGCAACCAACTGCTTCACAGTGCAGCCTTTCAGTTAAATTGGTACTATGTAAATAAACTAAATTGTATTGAGGCCTGCTTGGTGGTTGGTTACACCCCACTGTCCTATTGGTCTCTGTGTCGCCCCATGAAAGACTGATGAACTGTCCCACATATACACAACTGCACTGCTGGAGATAGTACTCCTCCCCCATTGACCCTGCAAGAATATAGTGAATGGCTGAATGATGTTAAAGCTGAACAGAAATTTGCAGAAAGTATGATAGCTGTTGGTACTGTCGTAATACCCCAAACGTAGCAGGAGGAATAAGATTGTTTTTGTTTAAGTGTGTCTGCTATTGATTTGATTTTCCTCAGTTTTTGTGCTACAAAATTTTATTTTAACAAGGAAAAGTGAAAGAACAAGTACTACGTATTAGGGGCACAACAGTTTATCAGCGCTGATTTTCTTAATCTTGGGAGATTGGATCTCGGCCGATACTTTCATGTGAAGTCGATGTTATCCACCAATCTTGTCTACCTCAGCAAATGTCTAAATATCAGCCACTGTTTCTACTGTGGGAGGTTTGACTGACAGACCAGCCCACCAGGTCATGTCTGCACATATCCACTTAACAATAGTTGCCCCACTGTTGCCAACTCATCAACTTTCTTTGTTATATTTATATTTCTGACAAAACAAATAAGTATCAGACAAAATGGGAATCAGAAGGTCAGTTGTTTTAAAAATCGATAATCGACCAGAAAACTATATTCGGTAAGTTTAATTGTTGCATATAAAAAAAACAATTTTATGAAATTTAGCTTGAATTTTGCAAATACACATTTATGTTTACAATCATTTCATAGCTTATAGTTGCTTGGAAATGTTTAAACTAATGCCAATTCATTAAAGCGGTGGGACTGCTACTAACCCAGGATGACCCAGAGTAGATCATTAATGAATTAAAACCATCATCTGAAAATGAGAAAGAGGCCACCACAGTACTTATGATTTGTTAATGTATTCCACATAAAGGTCATCTGTCTTCCAAGAGTCATTCCTTAGTCTCAGAAAACTTCTTTTTTTTTCACTCTGAGAATCATATTTCACTCTGATTCAATTTTTGTGTCATTAATGGAGTAATGTGCTAAAACCACAGGCAAATCAGACCAAAGGCATGTTTGTTTCAGGTTCTTTGGTTGATAATTCTCTCATCTTACGTGCCAATAATACTAATTCCCAGATTTTTTTGAAGTGTTGCTTTGCTTTGACGGGCATCCCCAGCCACCGACCTCGAGGCGGCGAATGTCCTTTTTATTACTGCCGTTATTCATCACCTCTCATCTCCTCCATCCCCCCATGCTTCATTTTCATCACTCTGCTCTCTTACTGTCTTTGCCGTCTCTCTTCCCTGGTGTCACTGTCCCTTTCCTTTCTTGTCACCCTGATCTCATTTGCCCTCTTCCTCTGACTCTTTTTCTCCACTCTGATCTGAGTAGCCCCCTGGGTCCCTTGCGGCCCCTCTCGTCAGCTCTGTCTTTAATCGCACTCTCTGTTTCTTCTTCTTCTCAGGCCCATTCACCTATGGATCAGGGACCCCCACCACCCTGGAATTTCATGGACAAATCGACCCTGCTGAGAACCGTCTATCGACCCTGATGCTGATGCACCGCTTGGAGCTGTAGAGCAAGAAGGCAAAAGAGGGAGGGAGCCCAAGGGGGCCAACGGGAAAAGGTCAAAGACTACAGGGCTGCAGCAGAAGCTGAGGTTGAGGAACAAGGGCTTAGGGAGGGAAGGTCAAGGGTCGGCGGATCAAAGATGATGACTTCACATGGAAAGCTGAGGAGGGAGAAGGGCAGCCTGGCGGAGTACGAGTCGCAAATGAAAGGTAAGTGTCTGCGTACATGCACCTCTCCCCATGCATGAGTGCATTAAAGACGCAGTGATGCGTGATTGTATGCATCCATGTAGATCCTTGTATGCAGGAGAGTTAGCGCTCCTGCAAACAAATGCAGCTGACATCGAGCTGACATGTCACAGAAAGTGAAAGGGGCAGTATTATGTATTTTCTAGGAACATAGTGCCATTTTATAATACAATCAAATAACTATGTTAACTTCAGTTGTTAAAAAAAAAGCTATTTATATCAAATATGACTTAGAAAAAACTTTACCTTCCAATATAACGCCTTGAAATTAGGGCTCTGATTTTTTAAAAACTCCTGCTCTTTATAAAACTCCGCCTTCAGGAAGGCAGAGCAGAATGGCTGCTCTTTTAACCCTTTAACAACATTTTTACCAGCATTTCACTGAGAAGAAGCTCCTATAATAAGCTCAGCAGATGTTTCATTACCACCAGGTGTTTGCTAATTGCTGCTGGCTAGTCTGAAGGAGCGGGGGCTAGGGGGAGGTTGGGATGGGAGGGCTGCTCTGTGAGGCAGAAACTCGGAAGCTTGGTCTCTTTGGAGGAGCTGTGCCTTGAAGGCGGGGCTAGGTTCTCCCAGGTGATTTGCAGAGCTGGATGGTTGTCATGGTAGATTAAACAATTGCTCAAACATGCATGAAAGAATCAAGACAACACTCCAGGTGTGTTTTTGATGAAGAAATAACTTGATATAAAGCTCAAAAACGTAGATTTTACATAATACTGCCCCTTTAAAACAACTTTTGTCTGGTAATTTTGCAACTTTATTCTGTGTTAAAAAGCTTGTCCTGGCGATATGAGGCAAATGCATGACAACAGCTTGTTTATGTTTGCTACAGTCTGGAATGTGCGTGTCGCAGCCGGCTGCCTCTCTGTACTGTACTACAACGGGGGGTATTTATAACTAGTATTAGCAATGTTGTCTCCTCACATCGAGTCAGCCTGGAGCAGTGTACTCAGAGCAGGAGGGGAAGAAAAGAGTAAAGTGGAGGAGGGGCAATAAATGAGTAGTAGAGGAGGATGATTAAGGGATGAAAAGAGAAAAAATAGAAAGTAAGGAGGGAGAAACAGAATGAGGGGTGAAAGATCAAATTGAAAGCAGTGATCTCAGACAGCAATGTTTGTCGTAGTTATTTTATATTAAAATTGCAGCGTAGCGGATCTGCTGTGTTTGCTTACAAGCTTGTGCATATAATGTCACGTTATGCTGGATTACTGCAGGCGATGATCCATAAATTGCAAAGTAGACTGAAACACACCTCTCAGAGACAGCATTTTATTCTGAATTTTTACACAAAGAAGAGTCTTTCATTATTCAGGAATAAGACAGTGCTAACAGTGTCTTGGGGGTTTCTGTGATTCAATGGGGGCACTGCTAGCTAAAAGGTCAGTTATGCTAACCATGAAGCACTAATCAAAAAACATTAGTTCTGCTAATGCTAAGGCACAACATAAACACTGTGTTTAGTGGAAGCTAATGCTAAAGCGCTCTTCAATTCAAATTATATCTGCCCTTCAAAGACTTCAACCCCTGAGCACCAATTTAATTTTGACCTCGTAATGTACATTTTCTATAATGCCATTTGATACTGTATTCATGTTTGTCTTGATTTTTAGTGTTTATGTTTAATTTGTTCCTGTGTCCTGTTTGAAATGAAGTTAGTGGGGAGAAAGAAAAGGAGAGGAG
>NW_015112879.1:267336-277514 GCF_001443285.1 Poecilia latipinna
GAGAGGAGAGGAGAGGAGAGGAGAGGAGAGGAGAGGAGAAAGAACTGCTGTGTGAACAGTCACTTCAAAATAACTACTTGAAGAATTGTTCACAGTCAATAACCTAAACCTCAAAGTTGTCAAATTTTATTCATTTGAAAGTTTACAAAACAGATCAGGTAAATTGGAGCGTCAGAATGTAAGTGGAAAAATTTGCTTAGGGGATGCAAAGTTTGCTAAACATTTCAATGTTAAGAAATGCACTAATAGTGCTGAACAAAAAAATAGCAATTAGCACATTAGTGGAAGTGTGTCCAAAACTATGACAGACCAACACAAAGTAGCAAGGTAATTTGGAACTCTAACACTGCACAAAACATTTAAACATTGCTGTTAGCATCATGGTGTTGGGATGCTATTCTTTAACAAGGACTTTGAAGCTGTTCAGAACTAAATACAGGATTTCCTGCAGGCTTCACAAAGTCTTCTGTGGTTGAATAGCTGCTAACTCAATCACATTATGACATAGAGGAGATAGCAATGTTTTATAAATCTTAAAAACTGGTAGAATTTTGTGTTCAGTATTCAGTGTCATCAGGCAATATCCTGATAAAGTTCTGCAAAATTTTCCTACAAAAGCAACATACAGACGCTTGTAAAGCACAGTTCCTTCATTGAGGAATGCATATAAAACGGTAAATCTGCTCTTTTGTCATGAAGTTGCTGGCAGTGGAACTCTGTTAACTGCACTACATATTAAGGTTATGAACAAAATCATCATGCTATTGTAGTTTCACTCAGCTTTGCTTCTATGGAAGCAGAGTGTTCTCACACCATTTGGAATACTGCCCAGTATCACATTCCTCTGTTTTCGACGGTCTTTTAGTGTTTTCCTCTTGACATTTACTTCTTTTTAGTCCAGTTCTTGCACATCACTGTTTGTGATAGATCTCCTCAGGATGTGCAAATCTCTGAAGACTTGACTTGTGGCAGACAGAGAAGCATGGGAAGGATTTTAAAAATAATCAACTGTAGCAGACTGTTTCTGAGAAGTAAAAAAAATTAAAAGCTGAGCAAAGGCCTGACTTGAAACTTGAGAGATGCATTTCTCATAGATATAAATAAAGAAATGGGAACTTGTACTATTCAACTGTGTAAGGGTCAAATTTAAAATAGATACTTCGCTAAATGCTTGTCAAGTCTGTCTAACTAAGTTTGCCCTTTGATTGGTCACAATTATTTTGTCCCAGTCAAGATTTCTTTTTTCTCAGATACATTGAATGTTAAGAATTTGGTGATACCTATGGCCAAATCAGTCAAAATTAATGCCATGATGCTAAATGCAGTTCAACTTAAGCGTACTGAATTATGACTATATCTCCTGTAACTGTTTACATTCTTCACTGGCATGATTTTTAATTACTTGTCACAAGGTCAAGCTTATTCACATGTGATTTAATGTAATCTCTTAGTTAATTGCAAAATTGTGTTTTTCCGAAATTAGCAGAATAAAGATTTGCACACATATGTAATTGAAAAGCAGCTGGTATGTATCTTTTATTAGTAAAGAATGTATATTAAAATCTAACACACTGTAAATAAGCATATTTATAACTAGTATTAGCTGTTTATATTTTTAGTTTAATGGAAAGACTAATGACACCTCTTGTTTCAAAATAGCATCCTATCTCTGTTCACTGTGTTTTCACATGTCAGCATGCTTCCAGGGTCATTAATATGTATTTATTCTGTCTTTCTCTCTGTCTCTCTGACTTACCAGACTTGCGGGCCCAGCTGACAGACCAGATAAAGATTTTAGACTCCCAGGTGGAGGTGAAGCAGCAGCAGCTCTCAGACCTGTCTGAGTTTCTCAGGCGCCGAGGAGACATTGAGACTGAATATGCAAGAGCCCTCGACAAACTAACCGAGAGGTTCACTCACAAGACTAAAAAGTAAGGGATGAGGTTGCCTTTCTGGTCTCCGGAGAACAACCTATCGCGCCTGTTTCGTGTTGTCAAACAGGCGTCCATTTAAAGGACGGGGCAGTGATCATGTTATTGTCCATCCATCCGCAGGAAGGAGCAGTGGGGTCAGTCTGTGTGTCAGGTCTGGTCCGTTCTGCTGACTCAGACCCGTCTGGAGAGCCGAGAACACGCAGCGCTGGGGGACACCTGCTTCAACACGCTCACATTGAGCCTGACACACAGTGCCGAGGACGCACACCGCCTGCACAAAAAGGTGAAAGCAACGTCCACCATCGCATACGCAACTTTACGGAACAGCAGAGCTCCAAGAGCTTCTTCGTCTACCTTTGTTCATTTGTTCCAGTAGTGAGATCAGCAGCCTCATTCGTTTATAAAGTCCACAGGATACTGTTTGAAATTACTGCTTGTCAATGACGTTCTCTGAATCTTTTTTGCACTTTGAAATTTGAGCTGAATCTTAATTAGGTTTCAAGAGTTGTTTTATAGCAACTGAGAGTTTTTTTATTTTGGACCAACCCCAATCAGAAGCCTTTCACCTTCTAAACTCTGAGACGTTATTGCAACTAATAAAAAAAATTTAAAAAAAAGTGCACAACCTTAAAAACAACAATACAATACTGACTCCTTTTAGAAAGATTACACAATACCTCAATTATTTTTCTCAAAAGAAATATACTTCTTTGAAAATGTATTCTTTACTTTTCATGATTAAAAAAATATCAAAGTAAGCCAAACCCAAGTAAGGTAAAAGAAAATACCTCAAAGCAATTGGATATCTTTGCAAAACAACAGTCATCTTTTCCTTCCATAAGTCGGTCTTTCTTCAGTTATAGTAATAAATATGAGTGGAATTCTTTTTAAATTCTTTTTAAATTCTTTTGTATACAAGACTTCAAAATTTTAAAATTTAAATGAATTAATTTTGAGTTACAGAAAATATGATTATCACTATTAATTAGGTTAAAATTAAAATTGTGACTTAATTTCATGACTATGCTCTGAGGTCTGAGTGTCAGTTCTGAGCTCTACTCTGGTTCTCTCATGCACAGATGTGGCTTAGAAGGAGATCTGAGCCTCAGACAAAGATGAGGTGACCAACTGGGCTTCTCCTTATCTATTCTTCCTTTGTAAATGTCATAGCAAAGGTTGGAAAAACAGTTTGTATTTGAAAAAATAAAAAACAAATGTACTATCTAGTTAACCAAGGAGAAAGAGGGCAGGTTGTTTCACATGTTAAACATATAATTTATAGACACATGAGATCTGAAAAGTTTTCAGAACTCCCACATTGTCTGTGTACTCTCACGGACAATGTGGAGTCCGTGAGAGTACGGACTCCACATTGTCCATACAATATGGACAATTGTACGGACAATTGTTTGTTGTCTTTCTGGTGTGAAAGTGCCTTTAGATTACATCCATAATTTGAGGTTATGAATCTGAAGGTAAACTGGAAACAAAATGTAGCAAGAATATGTTCTTGAGTGTTTTGTTTTTTGTTAATTACTACATACAGTATATTTCATATTTGTGGGAAACAGAAACTGCATTTCTATATGATATCATTTGAACTGACATAGGCTAGATGTTGGAATGTATATCATGGACTTCTGCTTCCAACTTTGACTTGATGAGTAATTAAAGACACAGTTTTAGTTTTTAAATCCTGCATTCAGTTCTGCAGAGGACATAAATATACTGCTGTGCTCTGGAGCATAAGTCATTGTATTATTTATGAGAAAATGTCCTAGCCAAAAGTAGAAATGGGCAAGAGGAATATGCTGGGATAAATAAGTCGCCTTCCCTTTTCTCTGCAGAAGAAACCCAGTTGTTTCTTTGGCATTGAAATTGTCCCTTTAATATTCAAGTAAACCAAATCACAATATGTGCCCTATATCAGTTCAACTGAGCTATCTTAAATGTTGCTGATGCAAAGAAACTAATTTAGACATGCATATTTTCTATATTTGTGCTTCCACATTGCCAATGTCTAGCAGCTGCTGTAACAAATATTTCTTAAATTATTAACTGACATATAATGTGTCAGAAAAAAAACACTCACGGACTCAGACACCAAATTCTTTTTCAAAGAGGCTGCTCTTCTTTCTTACATCATTAGCTCGTCTGGATACATGTGCCTACATTCATCTCTTAGGATAAGAGCTACTTGCTACATTAGCTTTGTAAAGACCTTGCTACTCCCTACTGAACATTAATACCACTTGACTCATTGCTAAAGGAACTTATGGTGGCTAAGAATATCAGTTGCTAACGCAGCACCTCAGCAAAAGAGTAAAGAAAGCACAAACTGCTCCCTTACTGTAGCCGCTAGCTGTGCTGCGATGCTAATACTAGCTTACGTCCACAATGGGAGATTTAGCTCCCGCTGAGGTATTTTTATTTCTGTCTTTTTCAGTAACTGTTTCTCTGTACATTTTTACGAGCGTTTCCTTTTCAGGAAATACTGTTGTTGTCTTTATTTACAGTATAGCTGTAAAGGTTTTGTTGAGGTAAATTGCTGCATCAGACTTAAGTTATAACTTTCTAGTGTTATCCATATTTTAGGCTAATACAATATTTTTTTCAATTATACTGTACTGCCAGTTGCAACTTCTGTTTTGTTGCATTAGCTTCATTAGCTACAGCAGAAAACAGATGTGAAATATTATTTTAGTCTTAGTTTACACAAGTCAAAACTTTGGGATGACTGAAAAAGCCCACCAAAGTCACTGTCTTAGTTAACTGGCCAAAGGGTGTTGAAAAAATAATTTTGAACTGTGCAAATATAACCCACAGTGCCACACTCAGCATTGTGTATAAGGCACCATTTATAACCAGAATAAATACTAAAAATATAACACTTACTGGAAATCTATCAAAACATTTTAGAAAATCATCACCCATGCATTGATAAAATGACAGACAAGACCACAAAAATAAAAATCTAGCTGGCCACTATAAATGTGTCTTAATATTTACACATACACTTTTCACATTTTCCGTTAACAATCTACACTTGTGCACATCGCAGAGCAAAGAGGTGGGAATCCAGATGCAGGATGAGCTGCTAAAGGTCACCACTGAACTGCAGACGGTACGTAACACCAGTTATTAGATGGCGTGTGCAGACGGAGTTCATAATCTGGCACGTTAAAAGGACAACACTCTTGATTTTGCTCACGACACGTTTTGTTGTTCTGCATTTCAAGGCTCTGAAGACCTACAACCAGTACCACACAGACTGCCTGACAGCTGAGGGAAAACTGAAGGAAGCCGAGCGTCTGGAAGAAAGGCACACTGGGAAGTCGGCCGAGCTTGGCCCCGGCCAACTGGCAGGGCAGCGGCGGAGCTCCGTCAAGAAGATGGAACGGTTGATGGAGAAGGTGAATGTGAACGTCTGTTGGAACAGAAACAGTGAACAAAACCACAGGAAGTCTTGAAGTGAGGTTACTGCAGCGGAAACCACTTCCTTTTCCTCTTTGAGCTAAATGAGTTCAGGTGTTTTCAACATCTGCAAATGGAAATTTCTGCTGAGTTTTAAAAGTGAGTTTCCTGAGTTTTTTAAAAATGTGATTTTTCATGTGTTTGTGTGAACAGAGACATGGAAAAATGCAGGAGACCCAGCTGAAGTGTACAAAGGCACGAAATGACTACCTGTTGAATCTAGCTGCGGCTAATGCAGCCATGAACAAATACTACCTGCAGGATGTCAGCACTCTCATTGACGTAAGGAACATTTCTGGGGATTTTGAAAACTACTCACAAGTTTGTTTGCTTTCAAGTGCAGTTATGCTGCTGTTATGATGAAGGGTTAGGTTTGTGGTCATTTATGTTGAAGTTTTGTAATTAATAAGCTCTATCAATTTAGTTTTTCTTTGGGTAGTTAGAATATAATGAAGTTAGTTTGGAGCCAAAATCTGTAATTACTTTTTACATTTGGAATTGTTAAGATGGCATTAGTAACTTTTATACGCTTTCATTAATTTAAGAGATTAAAGGGTGTGGAGATGTCTTTTGTTTGCCAAATGTCCGGCGTGACCATTTTTTGAACGTGTAGGGTCAGATTAAGTTAGCTTTCGTTTCCATCTAAGTTGCACAACATTTTTAGTTATTGATTTGTCTATATTTTTGTTTGAAATAAATTACATATAATCATCAAATTATCAAGTCAGAAGTTCATCTAAGAAACAAATCATCTGTTGTCACCCAAAAAAAAAAAAAACCTTTCACTACCCACGGCCATTTTTGGAATAGTTTTTGGTTTTTGGATCTTAGAAAGCAGTAACAGTTAGTACATAGCAAAGATTTCTCAAAAACCTTTCACAAGTCCTACATAATCTTCTCTTTGCTTGTTTCTCCTGGCAGTGCTGTGATCTTGGTTTCCATCTGTCCGTGGAGAGAGTGATGAAGTGCTACCTGGCCAGCAGGTGGCGGATTCAGAAGACGGAGGAGACCGGGCTGAAGCAGCTGGAAACTGCTGTGACATCCCTGGACCAGAGTGGAGACAGGGATGCGTTGCTACAGCAACATGATGCCGCCTTCTGCCTTCCGTTCAGATTCAACTATCACCCACATGAGGGTGACCAGGTACTGTGACTCTTTGTTGCTATGGTGTCCAGTGCCAAGATGAAACATC
This sequence comes from Poecilia latipinna, assembly GCF_001443285.1. NCBI lineage: Eukaryota > Metazoa > Chordata > Actinopteri > Cyprinodontiformes > Poeciliidae > Poecilia > Poecilia latipinna. The sequence goes on from NW_015112879.1 coordinate 273,937, forward strand.
CTGGATGTCCAACATGAGTTAAAAGTATTTCAACCCACTTGAGGGTTTTCACTTTTAGTTGCGTTTGAGCCACAAGGTTCGGTGTAGAAGCATAGTTGTGAAATGGAAGTAAAACGATTCATGAATTTCAACACTTTATGGATGAACATCTTAAAAGTGTGGTGTGCTTTTGAATTCAACTGACTCAAACCTTTGAAGAAGTCTTTTATGGGTGAGTCTCGTCAGACTGCAGATTTTGCTGATTTCTTTCCAACATAGCTCCAGTTGTGATAGAGAGTGCCTATAAACATCAACTTTCAAGTCTAATTCACAATTAGATTTAGGCCTGGAATTTGACTGAACCCTTTGAATACATGACAATGCTGTCATCTAAACCATGGGTGTCCAAACCTTTATCACGTGGGCCAAAATCATCAGCTCAAAAGTACTTGCAGATCTAAAAAAAATATTTTTAAAAACTAAAATCTCAAATGGGATTTCTTTTTTCTTTTCAGCTACTCAACAATAAATTAAGCATAAACTATTCAGGTGGGGGGCGATGAATACAAATGCACAACATAGTTTTCTGTTTACGCTTCACAGTAATGTGATATGCTAACGATATTTCATAAAGTAATTTAGAAATATATGGAAGTCTGTGGAGATGCTCAGTGGTCCTACAGTCCTAAATTTGACTTTTAACTGTCCTCAGAGGTATTAGCATGTTTTTGTGTGTTAAAGTTGTTTTTTCCTGTTTTGCCCTGTAAACTGAGCACATCTTGCCCAATGATGACTGGAAATGGATCTAAAGGATTCCTCTAACCAAACCAAACAAGCCTTATTTTTTGGGTCACATTATTTTTTTGTAACTTTTTAGGTGTGCGAGGTGAGTGCGGAGAGCCAGGTAAGGTATGAGCTCGAAACCAGGTTCCAGCAGCTTCAGTCTCGACTCGCCGCCGTCACCTTGGAAACTGAGGAGGTCAGTTAATACTGTGTTTTTTGCGTTATGAACAGCATCACTGCAGGCAATTTGTGTTTTTTGATCAAGAATTGCTCGATGGAAACACAGAAAACACAACTCGATCACTCCTTCCGTCTTTTCAGATCAGTAAAACGCTTAAAGCCACGCTTGCTGCCTTGCTGGACTCCATGTGTGACAGCGAGTGCAACCCCTCCCCCGACGTGTCTGCCAGCCTATCACACGAGCCGCCTGGAGGAATCACAACCACGGCGAAACTCTCCCTCGCCAAGCGTCGAGCCAATCAGCAGGAGACAGAGACTTACTACTTAACAGTGAGTTGGACACATTTCACTACCCCTTTTTTTTTTGAGTGATCTAGTTGTTGATATCTCTCTTTTTTATTATTCATTTAGAAAGTAAAAGAATTCCTCAACAGCAGCTCTCTGGCCTCCAAACTTCAAGCCAAACACGATCTTCTACAAGATGCCATACAGAAAGGTGCTCTTCATATATTTGTGCAGCGTATTAGAAGCAGCTTAAACCCAACATTGCTAATAATCAGTGTGGAGAATTGTGCAAAAGCATTACCAAGAATCTGTCTGCTTTCATGAGGCCCTTCAGGCTAACAGAACATGATGGGCAGAAATGATGAAATAGCCGAACACTAATGGTTTTTACACAGTTCTGTGGAAAATTTATGTGAAACAAAAGATCATGACTAATCTTTCCTCTCATGGTGTTTCATCCTGTTTTAAAGTTATTTTTACTGTGCCAGTACATGACTAAGCTGCACTCTCTCTTGGAAACGGCTTGATTTTGATGGTGGTAGAATCAAGCAGTCCACCACTGTTTATTGAATTATTTATAAATATATGTATATTGATATATATTGATATGTCACAGAATATTAAATTTTTATTTTTTTCATTTTAGGTCTCAGTCAAATTCCAACATTTTCCGTAAAATCTGACAATTATAGTTATTTTACAAAGAGGAGGGCATAAATGTTTCTGTTTCTACAAATAGGAACATTTCAGCTGTAATTGCATCAAATAGTGATTCAACAAATTGTTGAATCACGGGACATACTTTTGGTTTTATTTCTAAATATTTATTTCTAGAAATAAACTCATATGTGATGTTTCTTCCACTTTATTCTTGCTTCTCTCCCAGATATTTCCTTTTTCCATAAAATTTCACTCAAATTTTAAAAATTTAATTTTAAAAATGTAAAAAATTATTGAACTTTGTGGTCATTAATGTGGCAAAGTGTAAAAAAAATGTACATTGCGAGTGAGATTGTAATTGCTTAGGAACTTTACTACCATTCCTATTGCATCGGTTTACTTCTACACTTGTTAGTCTTCCATGTTTCACACTTCTTCTGTATCTTCCTTCCAGCAGAAGCTGTGGACAGCGACCCCTCCAGGTAAATGGGCTCCATGCGCATGTTCAAAAAAAAAAAAAAAAAAGTGTGCCTGAGAGAGGACAGCTGAGAAGTCGAGGGGAGGGGCAGAGGAAATACATGGAGCAAATTTTTAAAAATTGATCATCATAACAGTAAAAATAAATACGATATTACAATGCATAAGTATTTATTTTTTCTCAATTTCGTCTTTATATTTTACTTCTAGACTTTCAGAAACACTGGGAAAACTGTGGATACATGCCACTTTTCTAAAAATTTCAAGAAAGTTAATTGGAAGGACAAAGTACATAAATTAGTGGTGTTTAAAAAACATTTGCACAGATCTGTTAGACATCATTACGTCTTGATTACAAGCATTTCATTTGTTATATTTCCCAGAATGCAATGTACAACTCGGTCAGTCCGGGTTCGGAAGTCCAGGCCAGTTTCCCAATTCTGCCACACACTCTTCACCACAGACATACTCTCCTACATAGAGGTAACACACTCCGACGGCGTGCACACATGCTTTACTGCCCCCCTTTTTTTTTAGTTTGCTGCACTGCTGCTCAGCCCTCCAAAATAAAATCACAGAGAAAATCCCAGTGCTGAAGAACTGAAGGTGGACGTGCACGCTGCCATCATGTGTGCCGTCATGCTTACAGCTTATTGCTGCCTTTCTCTCCTTTCAATCCAAACTCCTCTTATCTTCCCCCACAACCCCCCCGCCGCCCCTTCGCTTATGAAAAGGATTTGAAACGCTGCCCTCTTTGCTTCCTCCTCTCGACTACTCTATCAAGTGTACGTGTGTGTACATGTGTGTGCCTCTTCCCACTGCCTTTAAATCTTTACTTTCCATATTCTCGTTCTCTCTCTTTCTCTCTCTCTTTCTCTCTCTCTGTCTCTCTCTTTTCTAATCTCTGCTTTTTTTCTGTGTCCCTGCTTTGCTGTTGGCATGGCGCAGAAGAAGAAGGAGAATGTCTCGGACCCAGGTACACAGCCACAGCCATGTCTTGCGTGTCGCTTCTGTCAGCCGTTTTTGGAGTTCAAATCCTACGGAGAAAGTTTTAAGCAAAAATCAACGGTGGTGTAGGAAGGCACAGAAAATGTCTCCCTCAAGAACTCCTTATGACTAGAAAGATTTGAACTGTGACTGAATATTAGGGCTCAGAGATTGTCTTTTTTGGGGGGGGGGGGGGGGGGGGGGGGTTTCAAAGATAAAAGATATAA
>NW_015112879.1:280613-309922 GCF_001443285.1 Poecilia latipinna
GCTTGAGGGGTGGAGGGGGGGGTGCAGCGGGCGGTGGGGGGGGTAATTACAAGCATAAAGACATCATATTATGACACTAAAGTCATAATATTAGTAGGATAAAGCCTTATTATTACCAGAAGAAAGAAATAAAATTAGTAGAGTGTTGCTTTGATTCTTTCCTGCATATTTGGGAAATGCTTTCATCTCCATGGCAACCATTCAACTGTGCAAAACACCCGCTTGGACCTAGCACTGCCTTCAAGACACAGCTCCTCCTCTGAGCTGCAGTTCACAAGCTAACGAGCTTCAGCCTCACAGACTCCCCCACTCAGCTCCTTCAGACTAGCCAACAGCAATTAGTACCTGCTGGAACTGCGCATCAGCTGAGCTCATTATACAAGCTACTTCTCAATGCAACACTGGTAAAAATGTTAATAGAGGAAAAATACTATTAGATAATAGCATCATTATATCACCCTTCTGCTTCAACTTCCTCCTGTTTCTTTGCTGTTTTTGCTTCATTTTTGTTACACATTTTAACATTTCCTTCTCCTCTATATTTGACTGTATCTTCACTCTCCATCTGCATGCCTGTCTTTCCTCTCCAGAGCTCTGGGCAGCAGATTCCTGTGGTGGTTGAGAGCTGCATTCGTTTCATAAATCTCCATGGTGAGTCAGTTTTTCTGGTACAGCAGGCAGACAGAGAGAGAGAAAGAGCTTTGGATGATGGGGTTCATGAGTAGGTGGAACTGCTCTTAGCTTGGCTTGTCCGTCCAGACCTTTAGCTTCAGTGAATATAGACTTTGATGTCAGGGTGTGTGTTGCAGGCCTCCACCATGAAGGTATTTTCAGAGTGCCTGGTTCCCAGAGGGAGGTGAACCTCATCAGAGATGCATTTGAGAGAGGTAAGTGATCCAACCAGTCCACCACAGGACAACAAACAGACACACAGTAAACAACCGTGCACACATTTATACCAAAGGGCAATGTAGAGAGACCGGTTATCCTAACGCTCATGCTTTTGGACCATGGAAGGAAGTTAAGGAACCCTAAGAGAACCGACGTATGCACAGGGAAAGCATGGAAACTCCATGCAGAAAGACCCCAGGCTGGGACTTCTTCTTGCATTGACATAGAACCTTGCAAAATATTTTATACACATTGAACTTTTTCACTTTTTGTCAAACAGCAACCACAAACGGGTATTTTATCGAGATTTAGTGTGATAGACCAAACATAAAGAAGCACATAATTGTGAACCTTTTGCATTCACTTAGCCAGAATTGTAGATTAAGGGAGCATTCACAGAAAGTTTGGTTCACCAGGGGAGGTGTGAATGTGTAATCGAATTGTGATGCAGACCAAAAAAGCAAACTCTGGTCAGCCTAAAGACCTAGGTTTGGTTTGGGTTGAAGGGAACGCTGGTGAGGTTTGAATGCTTATGAGGATGCAAGCGAACCGGAGATCGCTCCAAAAGTAGGAAGTGGACTATAGTTCAGAGCATTCTGGGTAAGTACAACCAAAACAGATAGGTCTAGTCTAGCGCTAGCAGGAGAAATGGCTTGTGACCTTTTGCCAGAGAAAAGATTACAAGCCGCTACAATCTGACGTCACTCCATTTTTGTTTGTAAAGAAGGAAGTTGTGCGCAGTGCCTTTATTAGGGCTTTCTGTGTGGTTTACTAGAGTGGTTTTTGGTGCAGCGCCACCACAGACGAAGAGGAGAACAAGTTTTTCAAAGAGTTTGGTTTGTTTGACACAGTGCAGTGTGAAAGTGAACCACACCAGCTGAAAATGTATGTAACAAATGTTGCAACTTTGGTACCCAATCAAATTGAGTCCACAGGACTGTCAGGTGTGAAAACTCTCTTAGACTGACTTCTTTGCTTAATAACTCAAGCCCGCTTGAGAATGTCTCTGAAAAGCAATGTTTAAGTCCTGTCACTAAATTAACTCCCAATATATTTAGCTCTGGACTTTGAATAATTCTAACACATGAATCTACTTTTAATTAAACTTACCACATTGAAGCTTTGGCTGTGTGTTTAGTACTGTTGCCCTTCAAATTTCACCATATACTCTTATTGCTCCACAATTATGTTCTACTTTAAATTTATTGTTGCAGCTTAACAAAATGTGGCATAAGGGCTATAAATTTACCAGCACCATATATTATTTTTAAGCCTAGTCCACACATAGCAGGATATCTGGGAAAATGAACACATTTTTATGTGGGTTGGTCTTTGATCAACATGGAAAGTCTGTTTAATATTAGTAAAAACATTTATTTATGAAGAAATCCTCAGATTTGAGCTTAGATTTGAGAAAACTCCATATTTGTGTTGCCGTGTGTACATGAGAAAACAGAGATTTAGGGTCTCTGATTACTGTCTGTGACAAATAATATGCCAACATATCCACATACTTGCTTTGACATGACTCCCAATTGGCATAGTCTTGTGTTTCATTAACTTTGTATTCTGATACAATATTCAAAAGTAGTTCAACCAATGCATCTGTCCACACAGATAAACCCCCATGGTGCCAAGTCATGGTTGTTTTGAAGCAATCTGATTGGCTGACGTAGGTTTTAGCTTTGCGCTACACTGCCCACTATGGGTTTGGTATGTTCAAAACAACACACAGTCATGTATTTGTGCTGGTTCATGTAGATGGAAACTTTTCTGAAACCGATCCCCTTGTCTGCAGTATTATTTTTTTCAAACGATGTGGTGGAGACATTCGATTTTATAACGACTTTCAAAGCCCATACATGTTTCCAGGCCTCGGTCACATCGTAGAAGTGAGCTGGTTTTTAGACTTGTTTAGGCTTTCTTGTCATAACGAGCAATCTTTTTTTCCCATGCACTTCTAATTTCCTGCAGGGGAGGATCCTCTGTCAGACAGTGAGTGTGACCTGGACTCTGTGGCTGGCGTGCTGAAGCTGTACTTCAGGGGGCTTGAGCCTCCTCTGTTCCCCTACGAAAGCTACTCTCCGCTGCTGGAATGTGTCCGTAAGATGCCTTTGTGACCTCAGTGTCTTTGTTTTGGTGGTACCTGTTTTAAAACCACCCAACAGCTTGCACTCACAGATATCTACTTTCAAAGCCCATACAGTCGTGATACAAAAACTTTGTTCTTGAGCTGAATATTACCTACATTTTTTTAAGTGACCATCTGACACGGATAGTCATTAATTTAAGTCATATTTTCTGGGGTTTCTGGCTCTCAGCAAAGCTGTAATTTAATAGCACATAACAATCTTTTGTCAACACATTTCTCATCTGATTCCTCCTCATGTTGCCCAGAAATTGAAGATGAGACTGAGAAAGCTGCCCAGATTAGAGCCATTTTTTCTACTTTCCCACGGCCTCTCCTCATCGTGATGCGATACCTTTTCGCTTTCCTCAACCAGTAAGCTGAATCCGAGTTTTGGATGTTCTCTTACTAATATCCACCAATGTTTTGAAACTACTGGTCACTGTGCTTTGGTTTGTTTGTTTTTTGTTTGTTTTTTTGGTCACAGCGTGTCTCAGTACAGTGACGAGAACATGATGCAGCCCTACAACTTGGCTGTTTGCTTCGGTCCGAGCCTGCTGAGGGGGATGGAATCTGACGACGCCGTTGCTAGGCAACCACAGGTCAATGATCTTGTTAAAACCATGATCCTTCAGCATGACAGCATCTTCCCCGGCCAATCGGAACTGCCAGGTCCGGTCTACGAGAAGCACATGACACTGGAGCAGGAGTACTGGTGAGCCCTGAGTGACAATATGACAATGGGTCGTCGCTCTGCATTTTAAAACAGAAAAAAATCCCCAACTTTTGTTTGATTTTACAAGTCTTCGTTTTACACATCAGTACCTGCTTTAAAGGATGTGTCCAGCTTAGAATATTTCTCTCAAGTTTAATTAGTTCATATAGTGTGCTTTTTATTACTGTATAATTTATGTGTAGTGTAACATAATCCAGGCTTGATTGATTTAAGTATTTTAGTATTTAATTTGATCAAACACATTGTAAACTCATTTAAAAAACTAACTCTTTCGTGTTATAGAGTAAATGGACTGACCACTGTAAGTGAAAAATTTGTGTATGGATTATCTGATTGCATATCATCCATTTAATCTTCTCCTGTTGTCTTTGCTTCCACAAACTGTTTTATAATGGCTACATTTTCAAAGCAGCTGCTCTCACTCACATTTTTTAATACTTTCACCAACAGAAAAGACTAAAAGTGGTCCATGTAATTAACCAGTGATTGGTATCTGCCTCCCCTGCTACAGTTTTGTTATTTTATTTTGAAGTTAGAGACACTGGGTTGAACAGTTCCAAATGTATAGAGCAGCTTTCCTCTCTGTCCCTTTTTCATAGTTCATCATCTTAAAACAAAATTTCACACTGAAGCTAAAAGGCATATTGGTGGCACTCACATGCTTTGTGTAAATACAAATAAGCTTGTTACTCACTTAAGCTGAACACAAGCCTGCAGCTTCTCAACTATGTGTGCTGTGCCAAAATGGAGAAATCACTAAATCATTCTTTCTAATTCTAAGCCTTGCGTGTGATGCTGCATAATCACATTGTCACAAGTTAGGACTGTGATGTTGTAGTTCTGGTTTCCGTCTCAACCAGTAGAGGAATTGAGTTTGACCACCTACTTTCTATTTTTCTGCTTGTGTGCAGTGAACCAATCACAGAGGAGGGAGACGGAGAGACCGAGCATCTGCCCAGTGAGGACGGTTGGTGCACACACTAACAGCACGCCAGGCATCAAAAGAGCTTCCACATAGATGCAACAAAAATGATTATCTCAATCAAATTTGTTGTGATTTATTTTGTCCTGTAGAGTGGGAGGCAGTAGCTTTGTTTGACTACGCAGCCAGATCTCCAGCAGAGCTTTCCTTCAAGCAGGGAGATCCTATTATCCTTTACAGCAAGGCCTCGTGTGATTGGTGGAGAGGCGAAGTTGGAGGAGTTAAGGGTCTAGTCCCACACAAGTACATCAACATACTTGAAGTGTAAGTGATCTTTATGTGTCAACAATTCTGGCTGGCTTTGCAAAGATGATATTTGATAAAAGAGATTGTGTTTCCGCACGGCATTTAATGTGAACCATTTGAAAAGCTGGTAACCTACATGTGCCAGGGCAGCTTCACTTTAGTGGAGAGATACTGGAGATGGAGATGGCATCCTAAATGCTTGATTGGGTTGCATTTGGCATAAAAGTAGTCAGGTTAATAAAATATAAAGCAGTGTTTGTATGACCTTCAAGCTGTTGGGTGTGTGTGCAGGTTTAGACTGTAGCATTTCCAATCACATTGTTCTTGTCACACCAGTATATTTACTTGGTCAGTTTTTATCCCACTCTCAAACTTTTGTTGTTTCATCTTTTTCTCATAAAACATGAAACAATATGCTTTATATATATATATATCTCCCTCTGCTTCTCCTCCTCTAGGTCAGAGCGAGGGAAAAGAGATGAAGGTAGAGTAGGCGGAGGCAGCACTGGAAACCTATCAGCAGAAGACCCACATACGGAAAACACAACAAGGTATGCACACGAATGCAAAATACTCATGCTCAAGCACACACACTCTCACTCAAACACACCTATGAATGCAATCACAGACAGCTTAACAGTTGTAATGTGAATAGATTTTACAAATCAAGGAATCTGAGGCTGACCAAAACTCTTACACAGACAAAAAAATTAGCAAAATGAAGAACACCTTCAGTTCTCATCATTGTACATCCATACAAGTCTTCAAGCCTACAAACGCTAGCAGACACTAACCAAAGTCTTACCATTTTGGCGTGTCTCGACAGGATGCGGGTAAACAGCGATAGTGCTTCGTTGCCAGGGAGACAGAGAGGAAGTGAGGGGAGCCCGAGTCAAAAACCACAAGCTTCCCCTGCCACAAGACAACAAATACCAGTGTAAGACTGCACACCTCAGGCACACACCAAACTCTGCGTGTGCTTAGCACGGTTCAAATATTTGCAGAAGGATGACACTGAGATAGATTCAAGTGAATTCAGAGAGAAAAAAACAGAAAGTCTAGAGACATTTAGCCAATTTGGTCAGACTCAGTCATATCTGTGCAAAGCAACAGAGAGTGCCAGGATTACATAACAGCCTGAATTTAAGTGGATAAGACAAAGCAGAGCATCAATCTAACAACGCCCGGCGCAGGATGTAAGAAAAGGTGGAACCAACCTCTGTCCACTCTGTTCACAAACTACAGAGTCCCAGATGTGACCTGAAATACCACACAGATTACTGGATGAAAAGGCAGAGGGCAGGAATGGTAAATTGGATTAAGTGTAGACTGTGTTGTAATTTCTAGTTTGACCACGTGGTGGCAGAGATGTCTTACCGTCATGACTCCAGACAAAATGAGCATTTAGAATTACATGAATTTGAGGATTTGGGATTCATTTGTTAAATTACATTCAGATGGTAGTCGTTTGACAGGTTTTGAAGGTCATTCTAAGTCATAGTGAACCTTATTAACCATTGTAAGATGGTAAATTTGCGTTTTATCAAAAAGTACTTCTGTTTTTTTGTTGTTGTACCTCAACATTAAACTAAACAAGTAATATTTTAATTAAGCAAATAGATTTGTGAGAATTTTAATGGGACAGTGATGTCTTAATCATTGTAGATTTAAAAACTTTAAATATTTTTTCATGTATATGTTTGATTTATTAAATGAATGGCCTCCTGTTTAGAAATTCTTTTAGAAAAAATCTCATTACCGCTAACTAAAAAGTTAGCTACTTAAACCTAAAGCACTAATTAGTTCCATTAGCACTAAAGCACTATGCCAACATTTTAGTTAGTGGAAGCTAATGCTAAAGTTGTAAAATGCTAAAGGTTGATAACCACCATGTCACAAGGAGAATGTGAGGAGGCTCTAAACAATTCATATTTTTGCATACATTTGTTTGATTAATACCTCCTGATTGCACACTTATTTGCTCAATAAAGTTTATTCACCCACTTCGAAATAAGAGCATGAATATAAACACCAAACTCTGAAGAATTCTTAACCTTCATCAACCAAAACTTTGACACAGATGTTAAATTGTATTCAACTGAAAGTTGCCAAGTAAAGTAATGCTGTAGAATTTATCTGGAAAACTTAATTTAGATTAAGCTAACAGTGCTAAATGCTTTTAAAGTTAGCAAATATGTTAATGCGCTAAACAAACAAAATTAGCTCCTCTATTAGTGAATTAACTCTTGGCTGCTGCTCCTCTCAATGTTAGATTCAGCACTCAAAGAACAAACAGACGAGAAGCTCTGTGCTGTGATGACTTGGGTTATTTTTCACCTCTCCTCCAGGTCTCAGGAACGGAGACACACTTTGGACACTGTAAGGCAGGCCAGCTGCAGAGTCCCAGACAAGCCTCCATTTGTTACAGCAGAAAGACCAACAGTTGACAAGGTAATTGTCCTGCTAAGCTAGATGCTATCAACATCTACATCCTGCCTGCTGCATAAATGAACATATTCTAGAAATGCTTTTAAACATGAAGGTTAAAAAGCCTATATTTGTCTTTTTTTTTTTTTTTTTTTTTTTTTTTTTTTTTTCACAAAATGTCCACAACAGAAAGACACGTTTTAATTGTATACTTCCAAACAAATATTTGTTTTATCAGGCTGCAAATTACATGTTCTTTTTTAATTATTAATTAATTTGGAGTGCATCATAGTAGAAAATATCATTTAAGACATTATGTTATCTGCTTCCCCCCTCTTGTTCTCACACAGGACATGATTAGCCGTCAGATGAACTCTGTATTTAAGGAGCTCCTGTCCCGTCAGCCTCCTGTGCAGTCGTCTCCCTTCCCTCCTTCTGTCTCCGCCACTCCTTCCTCCTCCTCGTCTTCCTCGATTGCTCCAACTGCCCCCTCGGCTAAGAAAGTATTTGGCCTGAGAAGGGCAGGCCCTTTTCAGTCCGGACTGAGATGAAAGCATGAAGAACTGTGGAATAATAGGTTCATTGTTTGAAAGTGAAGATCTTGAATTTTTTCCCCCCCTTTTTTCTGTTTTATGGACAACAATAATTGCGTGTGCCATCTCATAGTGCCACTAGTCTTGGTGCCGTGTAGGTGTATGTCCAGTGTGTCTGTTTTTTCAAATGATTTTTGTTCAGCTTTGTTTTGCTCTCCTGGCTTTTACACCTTTTTTTTTTTTGAGAATCAGGGATGTGGATTCACCAGTGATATCACCAGAAAAACTGTTTGGTACGGTACTGAGTGTACGTGAACAACAAGAAAATACTTAAGCTGCCCCCTAGTGGCAGGTCTGAGATCAGCACACCCTAATGATTTGCTCTAGAAAACTGATCTGGGTCCTGTGCCTAGGAGTGCCTTTGCGTCTTTTTTGACGTTTTTCACTTGAAAACACCAGATAAGTTTAGACTTTGTTTATGAAATTAAAATGTGTACTGGTATGATGTCAATGAGCCCAAAAGTGAATTATTAAAAAGAAGAAAAAAAACCTAAAAAACACAAGTCATTTGAACCTTTGCCAACAACTCTATTACTTTTTCATAGTACATTGATGATCACCTTTTAAAATTAATTGAAAACTATCTTTAGTCCTTCATGACTTATTGCTGGTAAGCCACTGGGCTCATGCTACTTTTGCGTAACTTTGCTTTTAAATGGTGCCTTCAAATGGAGCCATGCTTGTGGTATTCACGAGTTCTTTTATTTCTACACATTATTTTTCATGAGCATAAATATACATAAAATGTGTTTAGGAATAAAGTTATCCAGAATTGAGTGAAACTGAAAAAAAGAGTAAGAGATAGAACACATAAAAGTGTGGACAAATGTCAACCAGACCTGAGCAGTTCTTCCATTGAGAAAAAGTTATTCCTATACACTTATTTATGTTTGAAATGTTGGGTTTATACTTTTAATCATTTCTTTTGGTAGTCAAGAGAACAGGTTCAGGCATGAACTAGGTAATAAGGATGTGATATTAATATCACTACTGATATACTACTTATATTGCTTCTGAAAAACCTACAAAATCTATTTAATGTAAGGAAATTTTTCACCTGAATAACTTTTGCCAGGTTTATGTGATTTTCTGCTCCCTGTATAGTAAAATGTTATCCAGCTCAATTTCTGGAGTCAAATTTGCATGCTTTGATTGTGAACTCACTAGATTCGTAATAGAGACAAGTTAAAATGGTTTCCCACTTTGCTTACACTCAACCACTTAACTCCTGTAAACCAGTACATGATACTAAAAACCAAAACGTGAAATAAACCCACTGGAATTGCCAATAAATACAGGACACAGGCACAGGAAATACCATTCTTATTCTTTTAATTTGTGCTTTACAGTTAAGCTGTTGAACAAGCTAGGCTTGCATAGTTAATGGTAAAACAAAGTGTAGAATTAACAATAATAACTGGCATATTTGGCTTTAGAATCATAAACATTATTGTGTTCTTTAGAGAATTTTTATCATCAGTCAATGCAAAAGTAGCTAGCCAGCTACCTTGTTAGCATAGTATTTTTACATTTTTGCTGTGCAGTTCCCCTTGCATCACATTCATATCAAGTTTAGTATCTGAAATATTTATATATTTTTTTGCAACATTACATGGGGTACACAAATCAAAGGGTATTATTTTATTCCTGTTGCTCAGAGCAAAAATTTTGTTTGTGGCTATTTGGTTTGCTAAATTAGGAAGCTAACACTGGGGTCTGACCACACTACTGTCATTTAACATCAGCTACATAGTGCATCACAAATTATTTTACGTATTTTATTCAAATGAGTCTGTTGATAGCGTTGTTCTTTAAGGTTCCATTTTAAATGAGGAAAACAGTATTGTTTTTACATACGGTGGAACATACAGACTGAAAACACATTCCCCTCTATATGTGATGAAAGGCCTAAATATGAGGCCAAAACTCAGGGCTTTTGCAGAGTTAAAGATGGGCTAACTCAGGTTTAGCTTTGATAGAATAAGTATGAGTTTCTCTCTCAGGTCTTTGGTTGACTTATGGTGACTTCCATTTGAACTTCAAAGTCGGACTTACTCCGTTACCCAAATTTCGCCTGGAACGCCCTCTGCTTTGACTGGGTTTCTGATGGGAATTCGTTGAAATCTAACAGCTCTCTAACACAATGTCCAGGAAGGGAGCTCTGTGCATGAAAACCAGTGAACAGTGATTTATTTACTAGGGTCACTTATGTTCATAAGCATCTTTTACAGAGTATTGACCAGTTTTTTTCTTGCAGTCCTAGCATTACCTAAAATGTTTACCTTACATGGCTTGGAAACACCATTGATTTTTCAGGCGTGTTTGGCTTGCTGTGGAGTCAGGTCAGATGTTTTGCCTTTATCTGCCATCTCTTCCAACCTTTAAGTCAAATGAAATGCACTGTTACCCTTCAACTTGAAACTGTGCCCCTTGCCTGAAGAGCCAAAATGGTCCCTATATCAGAGGTGTCAGTGACTTGCTCTGGTTTAAACTGTGAAACCAATATTGGCATCTTGGAGCCATAAAAGAAACTTTTTTTTATTTTATTTTTTTTATCTGCCACTCGTTTTGGTCCCTGTTGGCATTTAAAACAGTCTAATGCACTGGTTCAATTCTAACGTACTTCTGAATTTGATTTTTAAAACGTATATTGAATCATTTTTACATGTGTAATTTCTTCACTGTCCTTTTACACTCATGTAAAAATAGAAGTAGAGTCTTTGTTTTGAAATGATTCTTCTTCTGTGGTTAAAACATCTTGATATTTTGGATCACTGTTTGATGATGTTATTAAGTTTACTGTGTTCAACTGTATATGTGGGTAAGAATTATGAATACAATAAAGACGACAAAGAAATTGATGATTCAAGTTTTGGTGTTTATAGAGTGTTTTCTTAAGCAGGCACAGTATAATGAGTTTGAACATGTAGATATAAATTACACAACAACTTAAAACCTAGCAAGACATTAATTTTAGCATGATTCTTTCATACTACAATTTTAGTATGAAAATGTTTATATTATTTATATATAAAAAATGAAATGCCACAATCTTTGCTGTATTTTCTGTATTTTAACCAATTCTTTAAACAGAAAGGGAAGATGGTTTGAAGAAGTTAATTTCCACTTTGCTCATGTCTAAAATCACAGATATTCTCTAATATTTCACTTTTGCACTGTTTCTGCATTGTGTTTAAAATGAGACAGTAGGTGTGGCATTGTTTCAGTTTCTGTGTTAAGACCGCTCCCCCACTGAAATGTGATCTTTTGGACCCATCCACTCCTCCTCCTAAAATAACCCCTTTCCCCTACAGCCAACCAAGACCCAGACACAAGAAATAAGTCATACAGTACCACATTAGCACTTATATCACTCTAAAGACAGAGTAGAGCACTGTTGATGTTGGTGTGCTTGGTGAATATGGCAATATAATCTCTGAAGGGCTAGGTAATCAATCTGATGATCTTTGTGACATTTTTGATTAACTTGCTGCAGTCTGTCCCGTCTCTCTGCAAAAAATCTGTCTTTACTGATACAGGACTAGGAAAGCATTTAAGTGAGGTAAGTAAGAAATGGTTTAAACATATTAGAGATTTAGCAGATCTACTTTGATAGTTACTCAACAAGTCAAGAAATTGTATCGCCTCATCTTGTATCCTGTTGTGTTTTTGTAAACATATATTTTAAATGTTGGTATGTTCAAGAAACCCCAGCTTTGACACTGCTATTCAAAACTACAATGTGATATGTGATCTGAATTCTATGCAACTTTTCTAATGATACGAAACGACTGCAGCATATGCAATCATCTAAAGAAATCCATCCTAAAATCACCAGCTGCTATTTACAGATTTTGGTATGACATCTTTTTGGGGGGCTAAAACAGGTGGTAGTGCAGGGCTGAGCTTGCTGTTACAGCCTATGAGAAGTGTGTGTGTGTGTGTGTGTGTGTGTGTACAGTTCTGCTTATTCTCTCAACCCATCCAAGCAATAAACAGTTGCTTAGAACAGATAAATGTGTGGATGTGTCATAACTTTGTCCTGCTAAATAGAAACAAAGCTGAAGTTATTATCTTAGAACCTAAAGAGGAATGATCTAGTGTCAACACACAGCTTCTGTTATTACAGCTGGAAACTAGAGATCAGGCCCGAAATCTTGGTGTAGTGATGGATTCTGACCTGAACCTTCAGAGCCACATAATGTATGTTTTTTGCTCTAGCAAAGATGATGATGGTGAGCGATGACTGTCTGGTAGAGTGTAAGATTGATGACAGTGATGAGGAAGAGGTGAACACTCCTCCTCCTCCACCAGAATTTGCATCGAAAGCTTCAACTCCAGCTCCAAAAGACCCAACTCCTCCCGCAAATTCTCCGAGTCCCGCTCCGACCCGACCTGTCAACAGAGACCCACATGGCATCAACCAACACCTTAAGGTCAATTGGTCAGTCGGTCGGCTCTTCTTTCCTTCCGACTCTCCTTTCTCCAACATAGCAGTGAACCTGTTTTGTCATAAATTTCTCAGTTCATTTGTCTCATGTGGAGTACCTCAAAGTTTGTCCTTGGTTCCACTTAAATTTGAATCACTAGCTGCGTTTCCATTACAAATGTGCACAAATCTTTGTTGCTATTCTGCTTTCCTTTCATCCTATTGCAAAATCTCTTTATAGAAAAACTTAAGTGTTTTTTTAAAGTTGGTGTGCTTCTATCAAGCATTTTTTGTCATTTCAATTTTCACAATTTTATGGTTAATGCTACTGTCATGTTTTGGTTGAGTTGTCTCGAAAAACAGAGCATTTCTCAGTTTCATGCATCTGTTACACCTCTGTTTCCATCAGTTGCTGAGCCTATCCGATGTGGTGTAACTTCAAAACTCTAAACTTTGTCTGATGTCAATTTTAAATTTACTCAGCTCGGTTTATTTTAACAAACTAATCAGGTTGCACTAGAGTTATTTGGGGGAATCTCCCTAAATCTGACTGAACTTCTGAGTCCTCATACAGCCTGTCCAAACGCAGTGAGTGCTTAAAATACAGTAACTTTTTCATGCTATGTTCAACGTTGTGTTGTCAGAGTAAGACAATATCGATGTATTTCTCGGATCAGATGGACACCAGAAGGCTTCCTGCTGTCTACTATGCTTTTTTCTTTGAGACATTACTGTCACCCCTTACAACTCTTAGAGTTCACTGGATCACTGGAGCATGTTTATGTTATGATGTAGCTTCATCTATACTTAAAACTAGGCTTTTTGCAGGTTTCTTTTAGTATATCAATTGAGCTACTTTTACAGATTAAACATTTTCAGCAAGTGTTCAGTCAGAGTTGACTAATTCCAGTTGTCAAGAAATGTCCTTCATATTTTAGATGTTTTCCTTACCCATCCCCCTGACTCAAAAGAATGATTCCAAAGCATATGTAAAATCAGGATATCATTAAGCAATTTAATTTCAGAATCAGTTAACACTGAAATAATGAAAAAGAAAGTACATAAAAGACAGATATATTTTTCTAATAGAATACATTTCTTGTTTGTCTTCTGTAGGTGGAGGTCAGTGATGTTCTGGCTGAACCTGCCACTCCTCATAGTATAGGTGGTGTGTGGACTTACAGTCTGGTTGGCTTTGAGAGGACTCGCATCTGGACCTATCGCTGCCTCTCCTTGCTGTTTGCTGTGCCTCTTGCTTTCCTGTGTGGACTCTTCCTAGCCATCCTCGCCTGCCTACGCGTCTGGTATGTTCTGACCAAATCAGTCATTCAGTGACACATTCGATTCCTCACTCACTTAACATGCAGCTATCGAAAATACAAGTGACAACAGTCTAAAAATATATATTTATTTATATTTCATTGTTTCAAACTTGCTTGCTTAAGTTAGAGGATCAGCTTGTTGCTCAGGAAATTTAAACGGCAACAATCAGACTCCATGCTGGTTTGGCTCACTTTTACATTGAACTGAAGTATTTTAAGGATTTAAAAGTATTCAGATCTTATATATGTCCGTAAATCACATGTACAGCAGACATATCCCTTCTTTTCTTTGATGCAATTAATACTCCAATTCCATTTTGCCACTGTAAGCATATTCCACATCCTCAAGCAGACCAGATTTCCGACTTTGGGTCGGTACCAGAGTATCTACCTGACCTAACAAAGCAGACTATCCTAACAAAATGTCATCCATTTAGACCAATTAGACCATCTGTTACTTATGATTTATTTTCTGATGTCTTTTTTTCTCTCTCCAGGTTCCTGGTTCCCTGCATACAGCTGAGCAACACCTTCCTGCCCTGCTTGCGCTCCTTGTTTATATGTGCTGTGAACGTCTTCATCTCCCCCTTCTGTATGTCTCTGGCGCTCTGCTGCACACAGATCTCTATCTCACTGTCCAACAAAGACTTGGATCGAAAGAGAGACAAAGACACTGTGTGAATGTAAAGAAAAAACAAGGAATCTTGATTGAGAAAGTGTGTGAATGGGAAGTAGAGTGCTTTTATTTAAATGCACATGATTTTTTTAATTCTAAGTTTTAAAATGTTTGCAGTTATTTTATTTAAATAAATTATTTTGATAAGTCTTGTGAAGAAATCTGTTCTTAATGTACTGACCCATTTTATTCTTTTTTTTAAATCACTGATAAATGTATGATTATAGGCTTTGTATGATCTTGATAGTTTGCATTTTGATTTTGTATTGGTTTAAGGGAAATAAATTTTAGCTCCGGTCAATTTGTATACACAAACCAACTAGGAAAACTCTCTTTTTGAACAAAATAGTAAGCCAGGAAAAAGCTACTCCGGCTGTGTTTTACTTACATATGAAGTTCGAACTTCAGATGTAACATAAGAATAACGTCAAACTTAACTCAACCATGTTCCAGCTCCTAGTAATGTGACTGACTGCTATTAGCAAAGCAAGGTAATAATATTAGTTTCTGTGTTATACATTTTATCAACATGTTCACTAGTTTGTGACTTTTAAAAAGTGTCTTAACTCTTGGCTGGCCTTACGATTTTTAACATTTTAAGTAAAACTTTATTGGAAGTGTACTGTATCATAGTAAATGTCACTGATTAAAAACCAACGTTTAATTTGAAGGTGTAAATCCACTTCTTCGGCTATCCTGGGGTTGGGAATGGCGACTTCTCCCTGACCAATATGGCAGGTGCGACAACGCGTCTCGTCTTCTTTCTAAACTACCCAGCATGCCCTGCGCCGTTGCCATTTTTCTTGTTATGGTGGACTGTCAGAAGAGTCTTCGCAGTTCTGGAACAATCTTTAGTTAAATTCGTATATTGAACGCCTTTATTCGCTGTTTGTTTGTTATTATTCATTCCGAGGGAGCTTCGAAGATAAAGATACCGACATGGCGCAGTACAAAGGAGCTGCCAGCGAGGCGGGCAGAGCCATGCAGCTAATGAAAAAACGAGAGAAAGAGAGGGAGCAACTTGAACAGCTCAAACAGAAGATAGCAGAGGTTTGGAACATTTTAGATGCACGTGCTTACGGAGAAATGCTCCAGTCATTGTTGGTGTGATTTACTTCTGCTCACTCAAGTAACTAATAATAAGAGTCACCTATCAGTTACTTGTTTGTTCGCAGTTACAAGTAACAGTTGGAATAGTTTTCTACCATAGAGTTATGCTTCATACCTGGTTTTACGTCCTATTCAAAATGGTATCGAAAATTCTACGTATAATTTAGCTACAGTAAGCCATGGAAGGGCGTTATGTTAAGTTTTCAAAAAATGATATACAGCTGGATTAAATCAAAAATATACGTGCAAGTTGGACATTTCCAAGACTGTACATTAAACAAAAAATAAAGATGCACATGAATATTAAATTCTTTATTGCAGTGACGTATGGTGAGGCTCTGACTCCTCTGGAGTCTGATGTACAAATACAGAAAACTCAAAATGTTACCATTTTGACCTTAATTGAAATATTTAGTTGTTCCGATTCTATACTGTCTAGCTATACAGTGTTAATAAAATAAAAAATCAAATTAGATTGTTTTTATTTAAATATTTTTTGGTGAATCTCAGTATTTTGAAACTTATTAAAAATTGTGTATGATCTTTATTTACCTTCGCGGTGTTGTAAAAGTCATCCTTGTTAAATGTTTTCAGTGCGTTCAATGCATAGAAGAAGATCTCCTGTAGGCACTTGTCCTTCTTGAACTCAGCACTGCCCCCTCTCAGTGCAGTTTGGTACTTTCTGCTATGCAGAGAGCATTTTCACAGCATCAGGCACGGAGCTATAGGGGGGCTGGGGGGGCTGCTGCCCCCCAAACCGGGCCGGATGGGGGCCCGGGCCTGGAGGTGCCAGGGAGGGAGAGGGAGGAATGGTTTCAAGTCATTGAAATATGTGATTATAGACAGAGAAAGTGCGCCCTCGCCTGTTGAGAAGGGTGTATTTAATATCCCCCACCCCCACCCCTCTCAACAGTTTCAGTTTCACTCCACGTAAGGGGCCCGGTGATTCCTTAGGGGCCCGGTTATGGGTTAGGGGCCCGGTAATTGGCCCCTGGCCCGACGCTGACTTGTTCCGCTAGTGCACAGCATATTTATGACAGATCAGAAAGGCCATATATCACAAGTTAGACAGTCAATTAGATTTCATATGTGTGTTGCACATCAACATGTGCAGCACACATATTGATGTGAGTGAGTGAATTAGTGCTCTAAGTTTTGGAATTTTTGGGTCAATCAGTGTTTGATTTTTATCTCTTTGTCTCTGTCTTGGTGGATTTTGGTTGTTGCAGGACAATATGGTCAAATCCAACATTGACAAGAAATTCTCTGCCCACTATGATGCCGTGGAAGCAGAGCTAAAGTCCAGTACTGTTGGTAAGTATGTTTGACAGTTTTACTGACATTATCTAAAGAGCCTTAGTAATAATAAGCAAAGGTGTTTATTGTTTTCTTCTTTCCAAACGTTTTGTTTTTCAATGTCTGAAACAGGCCTGGTGACCTTGAATGACATGAAGGCCAAGCAGGAGGCGTTGGTAAAGGAGAGAGAGAAGCAGCTGGCCAAGAAGGAGCAGTCCAAAGAGCTGCAGCTGTGAGTGAAAACAGTTTGATTTAAAAGATGCCAGTCTCTTCTGATCAGTCTGATGTCTGAGCCAAAATAACTTCACTCAGGTATCAAATGGACTTAATTAACTGGCCATCAACAATTCCAAGTTGGAAAGATCTCAGCAATGACTGAAGAGAAATAAACTTTGCTACCCATCAAACTTGGCAAATGTTCCAAACAATCAAAAGTCCATAATTTCACTAAAGGCTATTCACAAGGGATGGACAATAAATCAGTAATAATATATATTGCAATAGACACTTGATCACTAACAATGATATTGATCATTGATAAGTTTAGCCGCTCATTCTCTCTATGATGGTAGAGTGCCACCATTTTGTAAAGATTTCCAGAACATCCCAAAAATTCTCAATGGGGTTTAATATCCGTACTGCGTTCTGGCTGATCTTTCACAATCCATTGACGGAAGAACAAGAATCTTTTTGCTGCTAGGCAACAGTGCTACTAACTATATTCATGCTGCTTCTGCTTCTGCTGTGGTTGGGTTCTCTCGCCCACAGCAGGAACACAAACATTTTATATGTCTGTTATGAAGTGTTTGCTGCTGTCTGATCAGCAGAAAACACTTCATTACCAGCTGTGTTGAAGTGTCTGTCTTTATGGAGTGGTTGAGAAAATCCGCCGCAACTAAGACCCAAACACAGCAATCAGCAAGCCTTCAACCGAATGACTGACTGAAAAACAAGAATCTAAGTGTTGAAATGGTTCAAAGTCCAAACCCTAATTCAGTTAAAAAAAAGTTTTGTTGTGACCCCAAAGTAGCTCCATGGAAACAGATGTCTGAAACTATGTGAGAAACTGATAAAGTCTAACAGAAAATCTACATGTTTTGCTGCTAATGATGGCTCTACAAGCTATGGAGGGAATGCACTTAGTTTTTTTCCACACAGCTTATCTTTTCCATTTTGACTTTATCTTTATTTAAAATGTAGTTATAACAGCATTAACCAGAAACATGTAAATGCTACATTGTTTTAGCCATATCCTGGTGTATTCTGCAGAGGTCGCCAAATATCCATGTTTCGTTTGTGGTTGTTTTCCACCTTCAGTCTGCAGATTTCTAAAATCATTCAGGGTGAATACTAACAAACTTATATACTGATTAATTATTTCCCTTCCCAAAAAGAGGTGACAATTATTTAATTAAACAACTAAATAACTTTGGAACAATTACATTTTTCCAGTAGACAGAATAGCTTAGAGTCTTTTTTTCCTGTTCCACAGATCTGCATACACTCATTCACTTTTTTCACTTCCGATACCAATACCTTAGGTTTAGTATTGGCTAATACTGATCTGATACAGAAAAACAGTTCTAAATTGACTTAATTTTTTTTTAACACAGATGTAAATGTACTGAATTACAAATTTATTTGATAACTCTGCACCAGTACAGCACACATAAATACATCAACAGCTTCATGAGCTTGACATTGTCAGCGATGCAATTTCTTTCAATATTGGGACCGATACAGATATTAATATTGGATTGGTGCATCTTTTGTGTGGAGTTATAATCATACTCAAAATAACAGTGGAAAAATCACATTACAGGCTGATCCAACGTCAGCAGAAATTCTTCTAGACAAGTCAGAACAAGGCTCAACGGTTTGTGTGGCCTCCATGTATGAGCGCTATACAAAGCCTGACCATGCTCCTGATGTTCTCCTGAGGAATCTCCTCCCAGATCTGGGTTACAGCATCAGTTGACTGCAGGACAGTCTGTGGTGGACGGACTGAGACATGATGTTCCAGCTGTGCTCATTCAGGTCTGGAGTGCCACCACAGACCGATCAATAGCACCAACGCCTTCATTATGCAGGAACTGCTGACACACTTCAGCCCAGTGAGACCTAGCGTTGACATGCAGCAGGAGGAACCCAGGGCCTCAGCGATGACTTGATTTTATTGATTAATAACATTTTTGAAGATTTAATTTTTAGAAAATCTGGATTTTCTAAAAATTATTTCCCTTCCCAAGTAGAGCATTTTTACCAATGCTCTACTTGAGTTTCCTGACTTCAAGTTACATTGTGTTGTTTAGATGTTTCCTTTATTTTTTGAGTAGTCTATTTAAACAAGATATAGATTTAACATTCTGTAATAACTAAATCACTCTCCTGGTTTTGCTGCTTATTGAGCTTTAGAGGAGCAAATTAACTTGTTTTTTTTTAGAATTATTACCTTCTCTCTAATATTGGCCTGTTTTTAAATGGAGTTTTCTTTAAATTGCTTTGAATTTAATTTTGAATTTATTTATTCATAATAGCATTTCTGTAAATAAGTATTTTAGTTGTTGTCTTTGGCTGACTTTGCTGGAGTTTACAACCAAAGGAAAACATTTCAGTCTCCTTAGCATCTTCTGTCCCTGAAATAGTTCCCCTCAAATCATTTGAATATATTTCTCAAAATCCAGGATCAGGATGTTAATGCATGTTCTTTTGGAGTCCTTGGAGAGCTTTTTAGGTCTGGGCCGGATTTCAACCCATCTTTCATCTGCTTGAAAGAAATCATGATTTACCTCCTACCTCATAGAAATGTAGTAACCATTGGCTTTAAATATGAAGCCCTTCATTTATACACTTTTGAAATTATATGTGCAATATGATGGATGACTGCTAAAAGAATTATTGCCATTCATTGTGTTTGTTTTATCCAATAATATATCTGCTTTGACAAAACCACTGGATTTTTAGTAGAAGTAGAAATGTTAAGGGATTTAAATTGGAAGCAGACTCACAGGAAGACTTGGGTTTTTTGGCCAAAAGGCAGGACCATTTGTTTTACTCAGCTATCAGAAAGGCTTCAATACAAATATAACCTAAACAGCAGATATAGGCATTTGATACGACTGTTTTCAATCTGAACTGTTCCTCCAGCAGCAGTTGTAAATTAAAAAGCTGAAATTGGACACATTCCCTACACCTTATTAGTTTTTGTATTCCCCTTGGAACATTTGCTCCCATTGAAAACTATCTAAAGACCACCCACACAGCCGGTGTGTTTGCTCTAATCAACCTCTACTTTTTTTCTAGCTGATTTAGTGCTGTGATTTAATGCTTTCCTGTTTCTTTAGCACGAGCTCCAGCTGTGTTCAACAACAACCTTTTACTGGTACTTTGGAGTTACCAACTTATAGCCTTTGTAGTTAAAAATTATAGCAAACTGGTCTTGTCTAAGGAACTAATTTTAAGAACTCTAACATTATTTATAAATGTATTCTTTGTTAATTCTGGACACATGCAAACTGCCAACATATGAATTTTCTTGATGTCTCCCACTGTAATAAATTAACCCAAATTTACCACAAATTTACTGTTTATAGCTCTCTATTCTTTACTGGAATGTCTAATAAACCAATATTCTGTTCATTAGTTTTATTTTTAATTTTTTTTGGTTCTGTTTCCAGCAAGCTGGAAAAACAGAAAGAGAAAAAGAGGAAGGAGGAACAAAAGAGAAAAATTGCCAGTTTATCTTTTAATCCTGATGAAGAAGAGGAGGAAGATGATGATTATGACGACGACGATGATGACGACGATGACAAAAATTACGAGGAAGATCAGGATTGTGAGTATTTTGATCGTCATGACATTTTTCATGACATCTGAAGCTAAATTGTAGCTTCAGATGTTTTTTTTTTCTTCTTCCTCTTGAATCAGTGGGAAACCTTTCCTAAAACATACCTAAATATAAGTTTCACATTTGCATCATTTCAAGAAAACTCCTTAGTGTTGCAGATTTGGGCAATTTCAAACTTCCAGCTTTGTAGGAACGGTTTTTTTGTTGTTTGCAAAACAAGGTCAGAAGAACTTGACTGACTTTCACACAGAGTTCTGACCCCTGCCTTGTTAAATTTCCAATTAAACAAAGCAGATAAAAACATGTCATTCCCTATATTATTTTATGTCTATTGCAGATGTTCCAGTCAAGAAGAAGAAATTGGGCAAAAATCCAGATGTGGATACGAGTTTCCTTCCTGATCGAGACAGAGAGGTCAGGTCCACTCAAACCTCCAACTTGGAAAACCAAATTGTGGTTTTCCTCACAACCTACTCTGCCTTATGCAGTTGAAATATTATTTGTTTAAATGACATTTTGAATTACATTGGTGCGTACATTTTTTCATTTCCTTTTTTGCAGGAGGAGGAAAACCGCCTCAGAGAGGAGCTGAGACAGGAGTGGGAACTGAAGCAGGAGAAGATCAAGAGTGAGTGGTCAAACTTTTTTATTTTAAACCTAAACCATGTAGCACTCTTTTACGGCACATTAGACCCACTGTAGGTAGAAACAAAAAGAGTAAATGTCTGCTAAAAAGACATTTCTGGGCTCCGAAAATTGAAAATTTGTAAAAGCTCTGAAATTTTGAGGGTCTCTGAAATTTACTTTTATTTTTTTCTAAGAAAATTTCTGAAATTTATCTCAAAATTTGAGTTTTTTTGGCAGAAATCTACTTCTCCTCTTTCTTTTTATATGCCGTCATACTCTTTGATGTGTGTAACCTACACCTTTTTATGAATTTCTGTCCTTAGATGAAGAAATTGAAATTACCTTCAGCTACTGGGACGGCTCAGGCCACCGGAAAACTGTCAAGGTAAACAGGAGGCCGAGTTTGACGGCAGCAGCCGTTTTCTGGAGTTCTAAAATGAGAAAACAGGAAGTTTAGATTGGCACAATGTTTGTGTTCTCGTCTGACCTGTATGGACAATGCTGTGAATTTACATTATGTACAAACTTTAATTGCTGTGACAGAATTTAAGGTAGAGTATAAATTTAAAGATAACAATCTCACAGAGAAGGATAAAGTGTGCCTTAATAATTAACTATATCTACATAAATCATACAGTTTACCAAGTGTGACTTTTGTGCTCAGCACTAATTTGTTCTTTTGTTTTTTACAAAGGCATATTAGGGCATTTGTCCATAGAAAAAAAGAAGAGTAATACATTTTTGCTGAGAAATTCTGAATTTTTAAAATTAATCTCGAAATCTTTTTATGAATGTCAAGAAAATTTCTGAGATTGAAAAGTTGAAAATTTGCTAGAAAAAAAGTCAGAAAATGTGAGATCAATTTCAGAAAATTTGTAGGAAAAGTAGGGAAATGTT
Organism: Poecilia latipinna; assembly: GCF_001443285.1. Lineage (NCBI taxonomy): Eukaryota > Metazoa > Chordata > Actinopteri > Cyprinodontiformes > Poeciliidae > Poecilia > Poecilia latipinna. Next base: position 302,821 of record NW_015112879.1, read on the forward strand.
TCAGTGTGAAAGGTCCAAAATTTCCTAGTAAAACCCAGAAATTGTTAAATGAATCTCAGAAATGTTCTAGAATGTTGAAATATTTGTTTTAAAAGTGGGAAATTTGTGAAATTTGCTTGAAAATTTCTGAAATTAATCTCAAAATTTAAAATTTTTGGGGGGAGAAAGTTTATGTATTGTTTTTTTCTAATTATAACGGCCCCAATAAAGCACTGTAGTTTTTTGTTGTTGTTTTTTTCCATGTAGCACCATTATATTTATTCTGTGTGCCTGTGCTGCAGATGAAGAAGGGTAACACCATCCAGAACTTCCTGCAGAAGGCCCTGGAGGTCCTCAGGAAGGACTTCAGTGAGCTCAGGTCAGACTTCAGTGAGCCAAGAAAAATGAACGCATTCTTACATTCATTAACGAGTGTGTTAGTGGCCAAATATTTTATTTGCAGATTGAATCCAGACTTTTCTTTGGGATTCTGTTGCTGAGATGGGGTTGACGATAATGCTTTAATATGTTTTGCAGCCCTAATTTAAAACCGATGTTTCCTCTCATATTTTCCACATGCTCAGCCCAGCCTCAGATCTGCAGGGCAGCTGATATGAGGTTGTTAAGTGCTTTTCTGGCTTTTGTTAAAACTTGTTTATCTGGTTTTAAACGTTTTATTCAGATACAGTATGTCAGACAAAAAAAAATCTGCAGGTAATCAAAGTGCCTTGGTGTTTAGGAAGGCCATTATGCAAAAAGTAGTCTGAGATGTTTTTTCTTCTCTATTTTTAGCATTCATTGTTTCAAACCTTCATTCTTTGAATAAAAAGTATATTTTTTAAATTCTATATCACTCTTATTTCCAATGTGGAATCATCGAATTTACTATGAAGCAGGAAACATATTTCCTCACTATTTTCCTATTTTCTATTCTTTTGTACTCACTCTGGTTTTTACCACTAATAGAAAAAGTGTTGATGTTTGACTTCTGTGCGTACTTTAAAGTCAACACATCTTTTCTTCAGGTCTGCTGGGGTGGAGCAACTGATGTACATCAAGGAAGATCTCATAATCCCACATGTGAGTCCAGTTTTTTTCTTAATTACATAGTTATTAATGACTAAGAATTAAAACATCTCTTTCTTGTGTATTGAAAGGAATGCTTTGTGCGAATGTTGAATTAAACTGGTGCTCATTTTCTTGTGTTATGTAGCACCACAGTTTTTATGACTTCATTGTGACCAAAGCCAGAGGAAAGTCTGGTAAGTTCACTACAGTCAAAGTGAACAACTTTCATCTTCAAGCTCAACTATTTACACTCTACCTTATGGTTGTTAATTATACTTTCACACCACCGCTGACAGGATTTAAGATTTACATTTAAAAGGGTTATTTTATTTTAAATTGTGGTTTTTGTAAGACTTGCCTTTCATGTAGGGGATAGATGCTGAATCACTGCAAGCTTAACTGGTGTAGCTCCACATAAAACGCAGACGTTGTTGGGCGACAATAACAAACACAACAGTTTTAATGTTCTAGCTAGCAAAAATAGACAGCATACTTCTGACTAGCTGTCATTATGGACCACGTCAACAACTGATCAACAACTGATGATTAAGAAGCATATTTACGTTACGAGTAAGGGAACCATTATGGTAAAATAATGTCATATCACCATGCTCTTAAAAACTTCAGAGCTAACTCTTTAGTTCTGATTAGCTTTAGCTTAAAGTTTTAAGTAATAAACCTTTAAGCTAACATTGCAGTTTCACTTTAGTTTTGTACTAGCTTAGTTTTTCCCCCAAAACATGTCAAAGTGAAATGAGGTTTAATAATGTCTGATTTAAAAATGTGTTTTGGCTAACTTGCTAGGAATAAATAACACCATTGCTACCATCCTAAGTTAGGTAAAACCTAATTAAACCACGCTGCACCACGGCCACCTGTTGGTGCTAAGGTATACCTACATCATTCAATAACACTGGAACTTGCAATCAAGCAATGAATATTGCCTAATGTCTGAAACATTAGGTAATGTTTCAGATAGTTTGAGCAATACACTTAGATGTGCTACTCAACTTTATATTATTTTTGTGTACTAAATACAACAAAATATGTGGGGTCTAATCTAGGGGTGTTCATTTGTTGAATTATGTATTGTTATTGAAAGGATTTCTTAGTGAAACAAGATTTTTGATTTGTTGTGACAATAAAATCCAGTAAATACACTGCTCAAAAAAATAAAGGGAACACTCAAATAACACATCCTAGATCTGAATGAATGAAATATTCTCATTGAATACTTTGTTCTGTACAAAGTTGAATGTGCTGACAACAAAATCACACAAAAATCATCAATGGAAATCAAATTTATTAACCAATGGAGGCCTGGATTTGGAGCCACACACAAAATTAAAGTGAAATGTTCCCTTTATTTTTTTGAGCAGTATACATGAAAACCCCAAAACTGTACGTAACGATCGGGATTGTTACTTTTACTGTTTTTGGCACTGTTGGTTCTCTGAGAGCATAAATCACCAAAAAATTAAGTTAAATACAGTTACTATGTTCAGTTCAGTGATTAAAATCACTTTTTTTCTGCAACCAGACGTGTTGCTGTTTCTCTCGTTAGCTGCAGCACCTCACGCCAACTGTGGAAAAATCTGCATCATTTAAGAACATCCTAGCTAGAAAGTGCAGCTGCTAACGAGACAGAATCTCGAAACTGATGCATTTTTGTTCGGGGTTTTTTTCCTGACTCTTGTTTTTGTAGAAAATGCCTTTAATGGATATCAGAAGTTTTTTTCCCTGAGAATAAAATGTACTCTGTTTTCAATTTGATGGTCTGATTTTGCATTTTTGAACTAAGTCATGCCAGTCCTTTGTCCTTCAACTCTAACTGACATTAATTTACACTGAAACAACAAAATACCCTTGATTTGTAAAATTTAAAGACACACCACATTTAAAAACATATTTGCCATCTGTTGTTATGTTCAAGAATCGTTTATTTTCTGACGTGAAATTTCCTTTTACAGGCCCTTTGTTCAGCTTTGACGTCCACGATGATATTCGACTGGTGAACGATGCCACTGTGGAAAAAGATGAGGTGGATCCACAAAGCCTATTATATCACTGATCATCTCTTTAATCCATAAAGCCATAGGCAGAAAAGGATTTCTTTATCAAATTCTGCTGCCATGCCATCAGCATCTCTCTGCCGTGTTCAGTTAGGTAACAATAACCCACTAAAAAAAAACAGTAAAAGTAATTGTGGCAAAGCAAGTATATACTGGCGAATTATCAGACTGTAATGCGTGGGACCCTAAGTCTCAATTTCCTAATGTAAGAAAACACATAAAAAATTATTTGTTTTTATGTAACGCATAAAAATGTATGAGTATGCCCAGATATCTGACTACATGTGGACTAGCCCTATCATTCCTTTGTATTTGGCTCTTCCCAGTATTTCTGAACATGAGAGTTCCTTCAGTGGCAGATTGTTGCATCCTAAGTGCACAAAATTGCATTATATGAGATGCAACTGTAAATAAGTGTTTACAACCATGCTGGTATTGCACATTTATTTTTCTGCATTGTTTTTATTCTGTACATTCATATGTATATTAATGTGTATATACATTAATATACGTATAATATATGTATATTATATGTATACATATAATATATTAATGTATATTAATGTACATGTGTACATTAATATACATGTGTATATTAATGTACACATGTACATTAAGAATACATTGCTTTCGATGCTTTGTTAGTTAGCCCTCTCCTCCAACAGGCAGTGCAAGCACTGTGCAGCACGTTTCTCATACATGCAGCAACATGTTTAAGATGTTGCCTAATCTTTGGAGTCAGCTATTGACAGCACATGGAGATTGTTGGAAAACAGCTTGTTCTCCTTGGAGCTTGTTAACTGCTTCACACCAGAACCTCCTATCATTCTGTGATATCACTGGATAGCCGCAGTGTCTATCCAGCCCACAGTGAAGCAACACATTAATTCCCAAACTTCACGATGAAATGGCACGATGAAGACTTGTTCCAGGAAATGGAATGTAATCTAAGAAAATTGAATGAAATGCATACAGATGTATTCATTCTTAGCATTATGTGAATAATATGCTTTTCACATGTGAGCTGATTGGGGTAATCAAGCATTTTCAAACAACAGTAATCTGAGAGGCATTTGTTACTCTATCTGCCCTCCAAAAACAGAAACACGCAACTGATTCAGTAATTTCCCTGTATTACTGTTCTGTTTGTCGAAGTCAGGGTGTTGGATAGTAAGAGCGACTCTAGGTTTTGTCTTCAAAAGTGAGGCAATAGAAAGTGAGTGCTTACTGACTGTGCTGACCAAAGGAAGTTATACAGCATAAGTAACCTGAGTTTCAGATCACCAGATTCTGGTGATCTGAACTGGTCACTGTGAGGGACCAGTTCACTGTGAGTGATGAAAGTGTGGTTCCTTTGTTACCATGGAAAAAGAATCAACTAAAGTACAAGAAGCATAAGAATGTTGATCCTTAAATACAGTGTAAACTTGAAACAGCGACGTCACGTCAAAAATCCTGGCCCCAGTTGAACAGTGTGAATTCCACAACTATGGTGCCAGTACCATCACACTTCAAATAACTATACAAAATCAGCTGTATTTCGACCTGCATACATCAGGGTTTCTCCCAGGAAACTTGCTAAGCCCAGTGGTAGAGGCGCGAGGGCAGCCATCCAGTGGTGTATCGTGTTTTTGAGTTAACCCTTTTTTAAAGTTGACAAGAAAATACCACTATAAAACATTATTAACAATACCTAAACACCAACTACAAAGTGTTAAAAAAGGCAAGCATAAAAAAATAAAATTAAATATTAACTTTTTTGCACTTCAGTTGTTTCATCTAATTAAAGTGTACAAAATTTTTTGATTCTTTATTTGTGACTTGTCACTTAATTTGCCGAAGTCATTAGTGTGTAGCCTGGTGAGGGTGCAGCTAAAGGTTGGTGGATTATAATAGACTGAGGAAGACCCTGAGTCAGGTACTTCTGTTCAGTTGCCAGTTAACAGAAATCACAAAGCAGTCAATCACATGGCAGTAACTGTGTTTTAAAGCACCTTGAAGAGGTAAAGGTGACATGCAGAAATGTAAAGTGAGCAACAGAATGGGGAGAGAAAGGGGGTTTAATTTACTATGACTTTCAGTTGTCACTCCCAGCCCTGAGGATTTAGACGCTCTTTGGATTTTCTCATGTTTTGCAGTAACAAGTTTTATAGAATACCCATCTGTAAAGCCGTTTCCAGATTCAATACATGGACACACATGTTGACCCTGGAAACAGGTGGGCTGCAGCTGTTGAAGTCATCTTAGGAAAGGATGGGACAGCTACAAGTTCCCCAAATCTGGAGAATAACGGATTAGAAAAATGTTACCTGGTCTAACCAGTCTTTGATTTCAACTGCTGTGCATTCAGACGGGGTCAACATCAGGGAGTAAACAAAATAAACGTATGGATCCACTCCACAAACCTTGGGCCAAAAGAAAGTGATGCCAGAGGCCTTTGTAGATGGAAGTTGTTAATGGTGATGTATTTCTCTTTGTGTAAAGTCCCATGCAGGAAAAGTGGTGCTAAGGAGCTGGTATGAGAAGAACAAGCATATCTTTCCTGCGAGTCGCTGGGAGCCGTACGATCCTGAGAAGAAATGGGACAAATACACGGTAAGAAAAAAAGACCTTAATTTTAGTCTTATAGTCTCCATTCACTCTGAATACTCAGTATTAAAATGTTTCTTCATGCAACATTTCAGTATAATATAAGCTTTTCGAGCATGTCTCTACCGTTTTTGCACATCTATAGATTGAAATTTGTTGTCTAGTCTTTGTTGCTACTTAGCTGTATTCACCACAAGATCCAAATAATTGAATTCAGGTGTTGCAGTTACTTTACCAGTCACAGGTTCATAAATTCTACCACCGTTGCATGCAAAGTTATTCTTTAGAATAACTTTTAAACAGATCTTTTAAACAATGAGTTACTCAGAAGCTTAATGAATTCCATTCTGGTACCACCGTAGGATAGCTGATTGTTAGTGGTATTATGATAAAGTGGAAACACTTGGAAATGACAGTAACTGAGCTATAAAATGGTTGTCCCCCTAAATCACATAAACGTGTCATCAAAATCTGAGACACATGGCATACAGAGGTCACCGACTTTATGCAGAGTGGATAGCTAAAGACTGCTATCCATTATAGAATGGATAGCAGTCTGCTAGCAGTCACATAAAGAGCATGTTTCATGTCCGCAGACACGTTTTCTGGAATGATGTATTATGTCCATGTCTGACAGTCAGATGGACTAATCTGGGTTTGACAGTTACCGGGAGAACTGCACTTCTATGGTTCTCCTTGAATTGTGTCTAGGTTTAAGTTTGGTGCAAAAATGGCGTGGAACTGTTTTCCAGGAGTTAGGGCCAGGGCTCCTTAGTTCTAATAAAAATAATTGCATAATCGCAGGGAATACCAAGACGTCTTCAACCATTTCATGCTCCCAACTATGTAGGATCATTTTGGTAATGATCCCTGTACTGGTGTATAGTCATGTACAACAATGAAAGCAATGCTGAAGAACTTGACTGATCTGCCCAGAGTTCCAACCTCATTTTGATGGAACACAACGTGTTAGTTCATAGACTAAAGGCTCCCACACAATCGGGCGTACTGTGCGTACACTGTAAGTCGTGTGGACTATCTACGAATGGTAGAGATTTTATAGATGAGTGTATTGATTGCCTACATTTCTTATAATAAATTCCTTCGGCTCCACAATCAGAACCTTCACTTTTTTGCAGATGTATCCAGCCTAGTTTGAGTTTGCCTTCAGTACATGCGGACCACTGCGAAGTGAAGAAGGCCCCAGAATGTGGGAACCTTAAGGACTAGGTCACATGTGCCCAAATCTAGACCTCAGGAGTTACTATCCTGCAACTTTCAGCTACCTCCCTTAGGCAATCAAATGGTTGAATTTAGAGATGTGCCGATCAGGTTTTTTCCTCCCGATACCGATACCGATCACCCATAAGGGCCGATCACCGATACCGATCACC
>NW_015112879.1:314179-329405 GCF_001443285.1 Poecilia latipinna
GTTGAATTCCTTGGTTGTTGGAATTAAAGCGTCATTCATTTGAATCAGTGTGTTGAAGAAGGGATACATCTAAAAGTTGTAGGATGATTACTCTCAAGGACTGCACGTGGGCTAGGTCTTGGTGTCCAATATTGGTGTCTGACCTCACAAATGCTCTCCTGGTAGAATGGTCAGAAATGCACTCCTAAACCTTCTGGTTTAGAATCGCAGTTGCCAATTCGCTAACTCATTTAGTCAGGTGCACTGACTCAACATTTATGTGAAGCTAAACTTTGATGTAAGCAGCAGCTACAACTAAATGCCACTTGTCCAATAAATCTAACACGGTAGTAAAAAGTTAAACAGGAAAGCCAGACAACTCTGCAGAGCACAGTCATCAGTATAAATGTTAACTGACGTACTATTAACTGGAGGCGACAGGTGGAGGTGGAGAACTGAACTCACTGTTTTTTGGTTTTGGACTTGATTGATCTGAAGGTTGAGAGAAGACCAAGAGCTTGAAAATGTGGCCACATGACTGGTTTCAGGAATCACAGGACACATGGATTTGTGGTTGTAATGTGACAAAATATGGATTTTTCTGGAACTCGAGTTCTTTGTGAAGCTCTATATGCAGAAGACCAAAACGTAGAATGTTCTCTGTATTAATCACTGCTGTGCTCATCAGGAGGTTATTAAACCAGTTTGCTCCATCAAATCCAGATGGTGATTTATTTACCTTTTTACCTTTTGTTATTTGGTCAGGCAGTAAGCCAGGACAGCAATATTACTTCGCATGCTTTGTATGTTGTTACATTTATTGATCAATTTTCATCAGTACAAGTAGAAACATGTCTCTCCTGAAGTTTATATAGAACTGTTGAATTTACGACTCAAAACCTTCCAGGAATGTATAAAAACACAAGAAGCCATGCCTGTTATCCTTTCTGTGAGCTTTCAATCAACAATTCGCTGTTCAGCTAATGTGTGACATGCTTTTTATTGTCTTTATTTTCTTTTTTGCAGATCCGGTGATCACCAACATCTACCTCCGGACTCTTGCTGGGAAATTTTATGTTGAAAAAACTCTTCTTATTTTACTGTTTTTCTCCATCAACCTCTGTTCAGTAGCTGATAGTTATGTATTTAACCTTAGTTTTTGTAAATCTGTTTTTTCTGCCACCTGTAAATAACCACACCCTGTAAATGGTTAACAAATAAAAATCAACATAATTTAACATCAGTGCTGAATAAAAAAGGATATTAAACCTGACAGACTTGTGATTAACGTTAGTCTCCTTTAATGTCCCTGCTGAAATGTGCTCATTTGGGGCATATTTAAATAGCATGCTAAGAAGCAGAAAGCAGTGTTTTCGTCTTTGGGATCTAAGCAGGGGCCGTTCTAACTGGTGGCCAGTGCCCTGCAAAACTGGTCTTGGCCCTTGTGCTGAAGAGGCATTACAAAGTCAGTTTCTTATATGTGTTACATAGAAATAATAGCTAACTGATACATTGGACCAATCTCATTTTATTTTATTTTTTTACTTTCACAGTTTCACTTTTGCAACTAATTACAAATAAAGCTGTTTCACTTGACAGAATCACAGTTTTCATTAATACCTTCCGAGCTTTCATTCTTTTTTTCTTTTCTTTTTTTTTTCTGTGCCCGGATGAAAAATAATTGTTCTATAACCGCCACTGGAACTAAGCGTCCCGCATGTTTTCGGCTCCGACAGGACTTCCAGGTGGACCACATCTGGCAGCGTCACGGCACAAGCACGCGCTGCCAGCAGTGACTGCTCCACCTGAGGCCTCGGGACACCACTCCCCTTCTTGCCGTTTTCCCTCCTCCTGGCTTCTTGTGCTTTCACAGCAACTGCCCTTAAAAGTCGGGCTTCAGACAAAGCTCCTTAGTGTTTTTGCCGCCTGTAAACGATGTCGTGACTGTGGTAACATCATGTGGAGGTCGGCGCTAACTTTGTACCTGGTGTTGGTTGCGTCCCAGCCATTGTGGGCTCAGACGAAAGTCCCGGTTTCAGCCGTCGCCCCTCAGAACTGCAGCCTGGAATGTATCCTACAGGTAGGTTTCGCCTGTCTGTGAGGCTTACTTTCATGTGACTGTCACCCCACTAGCTGAGGAAAAGCATACAGCAGAAACACTGGTGCCATTCGATTGTTTGGTGTTTACAGTGTAAAATAAAGACAAACAAACTTCGAATATAGTTGTACGACGCAAGGTCACATTTCCAAATTGTACTCGTATTAAAGGTTATATCGAGCTGTCAGTCATTCTCCGCATGACTGGCAGCGGAGAATTTAGCAGACAGAAAAACTTTTCACCTAAACCAGCAGCTATACAGAGGAAGACATTAAATAATCAAAAGAAAACTCGATTTGCACATTATTTTAACCACAGCTTGGGTAACTCTTTTTTTTTTTGCAGTTGTTTTACTATACCATATTTTTATTTGAGTAATATTATTACACAATTTATTGTCTAATGTCCCATCACCTGAGCTTTCTGTACTATTTGGATATCAAAACAGAAGTAAACAAGATTGCCACTGGACGTACTTAATTGTGTTCTAACAATGTTTGTTACAATATTGTATGGGTGTAGAGTGTAGACTTTTCAAGAAAGATTAATACAATTTGGAACAAGGCTGAAGCATAAAATGTGGAAAAGTGAAGTGCCATGAGTATCATTATCTACCATATTATTTTCATAGTTTTATAACAATAATAAATGAATTGGATAACTTTGTTTGCTGTTTTGTAGTTATGTGATTTATTTGTATGATTTTTTTATTTTGGAGTTTAAAAAATCCCAGAATTTGCACATATAATTGTTTCTCCATCTGATAATCAAACCAGTTACTGAAATAGCATTTTTACAATTACTTTTTAACTTTTACTTGAGTCTTTTCTTGAAGGATTATTTTTACTTAAGTACAATTTCAACCCACTTCAGGCTTTCATTTTATTTAATATCTGACTTCCAAAGGTTTAAAGTGGTAAGTGTACATAATCTCAAAGCATAAAGTTAGCAAGAAACATTTGTTTCACATTAAAACTAGAAATAATCTCTAAAAGATTTTTCAAGATGCAAGAACATTGTTTAAAGTTGGAAAAAGTGGTCCAGATTTAGTAAAAAACAACAAAAAAAACCAACTGATTTTTGTTCCACTTAAGTATACGGTGACTTGTTTAGCAGTGATTGGAGCATGTTTTGCGTCCTGCAGCCTCCCCTATTATGTATTTTTGCATCAGGTTTGTCGAGACTGCCAGTTCACAGTTTAGAAGGAAGGTTAGAAGGTATGTATTTATCCTCGAGGCAAATACGTTCTTTTTACACAGTAGTGGGTTGGACAGCATGAAGGGAGAAGCACTCGCATTTATTGCTGCCAGAGTGTGAATCTTTAATGGTATGAATAGAAACTAATATGGTCACAATTTTGGAAGCCCTTTAATAAAATGGAGCCTTTCCAAAACAAATGAAGAATTCAAAAGAAACCTTGCAGAAAATTAAAGTATTGAAGGGATCATTTGACTTCATAAATCTACTCTATTAGTATTTAAGAAAAACATAAGAGTAATTATGTTTTTATTTTTAGAAAAACTGACCTGCATCTCTCAACTAACTGTACTTTCTTTGTTGCAACAAAATAATAATAAAAAAAAGCCAGCCTGTGGAAATGTTCTCAAAATTTTGATTCTCCCCTTAACTAAATATTTTCTCTTACTTTGTATTCACTTTCAGATGGCCATCATAACTTCATTTTATTTATTCAAGGAAAAAGAAACATTTTCTGTAATTCAAGATGGACTTTGAGGTTTGGGGACTTTGAGCACTCCATGGTTTGATATTTCTGGGCTGTTTTTTTTTTTTTTAAACCTTAGCAAATGTTTTCTTCAGTGTGTTTTATCATTTCACTAGAGTAACACATTTATCTGTCAGACCTAATTTCAGACAATAATTACTCTATATAGAATGAGCTAAATAGGAGAGAATTTAAAATAATTTGATCCTGTTTGTACTGCATTGTTGTAGCATCGTGATAAATAAAAACATTGCAATCTGCCAAAACTAAGCTCCCAGTGCTCTTACTGAGATGACTACGCACAGATGTTTGGAAAACTAACACTACTAATTTTTGGTCCTTCTAGCAGCTTGAAAAATTTAAATTCCAACCTAGGCAGTTTCAACAAAATTTGTTCACTTCTGTCTCATTTTGAAGATCACTTTGCTCCTAATGAACTAAAATACTGAAAACAAACCAGGGCCTAACTGAGAGGTTTTAAATGAAAAAAATTAAGACTCAACAAATATTATTTTTTATTTTATTATTCAAATAGTCTAAATATTGTCATTTTAAATAGTTAAAACATTTTTTTATAATTTGTATTAATAAAATGTCAGTCCAGAATCAGCTCCCTTCAAATAAATTTGAAACCTGCAAGTTCAGATTGGTTAACATAAAAAAAAGAAAAAACACTGAGAATTGAACATGGCTGTAGACAAGTATTATGAGAAACAAAATCACAAATATGGTCTTATTTGGCAGTAAATCATAAAATCTGACTTAAGGAGTGTTAAATGTTTCACAGGTATTCTAACAACTTTTTCCCCAGACGTATCATCTGCCTCAAGATGAATCATCACAGCTTGCTAGCATGTTGCGAACTAGCTTTAGCTAAATATGGAAACAAGCCTAAATTTTTTATTTTTATAAACCATTTGTGTTCAACCACAAATCTTGTTAAAGCTTTTAACTTTTACTAATTATGTATATATTCTTAATGAAATGTGCATAAACGTGGGCTAACTGTTCTCTCTTGAACACTGTGCACAATATGAGAATAGCCAACGGCTAACTGAACCAACGTCTTTTTCTTACACTACAATCTAAACGGAAAGCAAAAATACATTTTGTGTGTAAGATAATCATCTGTGAAATTTTTAAGCAGGTTGATAAAAATGAGGGATGCTAAACTACTATAAATACAAAGGTTATACAATAGCAATTATAATGCCAATATAACTACAGTGGAATCTGGTGAGTAATACAGAACAAGTCAAAATTTTAATATTGCAATTGGATAAAATTGTTCTGCATTGTTTTCATGACATGCTGAGCATCATTTCATAAGAAGGACACATAAGGCCTGCGACAGACTGGCGACCTGTCCAGGATGTACCCCGCCTCTCGCCCGGAACGTTAGCTGGAGATAGGCACCAGCACCCCTCCCGACCCCACTGAGGGACAAGGGTGTTCAGAAAATGGATGGATGGATGGATGGATGGACACATAAGGCAATAGAATGTTCTAATCATTAAGAAGGCTGTAGACTGAAGAAATGACCATCTGGTTGGAAGTAGAAGATTGAACTGTATAATCAAAAGCAGATGAGCCTCGCAAAGAGAGAAGGGGTTAACAGGAAACTGATGGGACTAAATGTGAACTTAATGTTCAACAGTCACAAGAAAAACAAAAAACATGGAAGTTCTGATTCACCAGCCTAATTAGTTCAGAACATTATCATTTACAGTGCCTTGTGAAAGTTTTCACAGCCCATGAATTCCACATCTTGCCATGGTTATACCACGGCAAAATGTTATTTTGCCATTTTTTTGCCGTGGTAACAAAGGCTTTTATCTACTTTGTTGGTCTGTTTTGGTCATAAACAAACACAAACCAGGGAAAGGATCCATAACTCTGTGCTTTCTTTTTATATAAAAGATGGGGTATAAATATGACATTTGTATTCAGCTTCCAGGAATTACTTTGTAGAACCACAAATTAAGGTCTTTTGGGGTTTGTTTCTATAGGTTTTTCACATCCAGAGACTGGGCTGCTTTTGTTTTTAATTAAGGCTCTCCTTCCTGGGTTAGGGTTTGAAGTTGTGCCAGACTCTTTCCAATGTTGCATGAATTGAGCAGTTCTCTGTGAGTTGGTTGTGAAAGCTTCAGATGAAGGTCATTTATATCCTAAATTATCTTTCAGACTAAAAGCAGTACCAGATACATTACTTTTTCTTTTGCATTTGGTTGGATTGTTTTTATTGGCCTGCGGTATCTGTGTATGGAACATTTTTCAATTGTTATGCAAAATAGTCTTTCAAACCGCTTACAGTTCAGTTGTTTTTACGAAAGCAAGGAGCTGCCATGCAAATATCTAACACCTGTCAGAATGAAAATAGCGTCTAGACAATTATTTAGAAATTGGTCTGACCACTTCCCAAAAAACACATCCAATGAACAAAGCTGAAAGGAAAACAAGGAAATTGGGAGTTGATAGGGTTAGGGATTTTTGAACAAGGTAAGTCTCCAGAACTGCTTTCTTTGCTCACCTTTGTTTCTCAAACAAAAATGCTAAAGTTTTGTTTGATGCAATTAATATGATTGTTTCTCCTCAAGTTCATCTCATGCCTGTATTTTTAAAGTCTGACTGAACCAACTTTGTAACTCTCTTGTAGAAGGATAGAATCAAAGCATACTGTCCTTAAAGTTTGAAAGTGGACGCATGAAAGTGCTGGGAAGTCGAGATTTTCCAGCTGAGCTCCTTTAAACAGCTGGAGATTCATTGTTGGCCTCTTTTTTCTTTATGTTGGTCTGTGGAGATTTGTTAGGAATTCAAAGAAAAAAAAGGAGGTTGAAACTGAATCTGACTACAAACCTTCTGCTCTGCAGGGAAGACCTGAATGTGAATACTGTAGAGTGACCGGAGATGACATTAAGAAGAAAGTGGGTCTTAGCTCCAACCATGGTAAATCACATTCAGCCTGGCGGCACAGACTTTTGCTGTTTTATTAACACTGTGGCAAACTGAATGTTTCAATGCTTTTCTTATTTGGGTTCACATATTTAAATCAGTGTGTTAATTTGTAATTGTAATTAATTTATTTCAAACAGACAAAAAGCAAAATACAAGAAAAAATAACATGTAAAACAAATGATCATGCCCAGTGGCATGCAATTTGACATTATTTGTTGGAAAAGGAGCAGGCAGAAGATACAAGATCTTCTTATTTCCTGCTCCTCTCATACTCATAACCTACAAACATTTAAATCTCCTCACACCAGATAAGTTTACTGTGGATTTTCCCTGAACCCTAGACTTCAGATTATCCATAAAACCTTAAATACATTTACTTATATTACCTAAATCTTTAATGTGCATTGCTGAATAATCTAAAAGGTCCTTTGACTTTAGAAATTAACAAGGTTCACTGACTTCTTGTCAATTATTGGCTGCAGTGTTTAATCTCTCTTTGCCAGCACTAATATTTACTTGACAGCTCTCATTAGAGTAACAATTTACACAAACACTCTGCATTTCAAAATCCAAATATTTTTTTTCTTTGATATTCCAGTAAGGTTATGGGTGAGGGCCAAAAAGATTAACCCAGCCCTGTGTACAGTGCCTATCAAAAGTATTCCTGTAATTAAAAAAAATAAATAATTTTGATCCTCCCCAGGCTGTATCCCATGGCCTTGCTTGGAGCTGCTCGGGGATGAAGACCCATCAATCTGTGAGCATTACGTCCAAGCACCGGACGACGTGAAGGTCGAGTTCGTACATGACTCTAACCCTAAATCTGACTCTGTCATCGTCTCCTGGAAGCCCAGCCACTACGGTATGTTCACTCACACTCTTCACCTAAAAACACTTTCTGAGGGGTAATGCTTTGTGAGTCATTTTGGGTAATTTTCTTTCTTGTTCTTTTAGCAAAACTCAATAAGAAGCAAAGCATTTCTCAGCCAGAGGTTTATTTCCAGTTTTATGTCATCCTTAGGTTAAGTAGTAGTTCAGACTTCTTCTCTGTCAATCACCATTTTAATGCTTCTTTTGAACAAATCTGCAAAGCGTGCCAACTTGGAGAGCTTTTCAGAAAACCAGGCACCCGTCCAGAGGAGTAGATTTTGTTTGGAAGTGCTTAGTAACTTTAACAGTTCCAAACAAGAACAGGGGGAGAAAAAGGTTTAATAAAACAATTTTGTTGAGAGAGTTGTTAAACTAGGAGGTGATGCAACTCTGTGGCAAACAAGACATTCCTCTTAAATGTCTTGCTTTTATTTTATAGCAACTTATAAAAGTATTTATACAGCTTGAACTTTTGTTGTATTACAGCTGCAGACTTTACTGAGTTTAACTGAGTTTTTCTGTGCCATGAAGTTGTGCAGAAAACAAATCAAAAATCCAGCAGCAAAATAAGGAGAAGTAATAAAAAGTTATCAAGACGAGAGTTAATCTATGTTCCTATTATTATTATTATTATTATTATTATTATTATTATTATTATTATTATTATTATTATTATTAGGTCAAACAAATATGTAGCTTCAAAACAGAGTTTGTTTTTCTTGACGTTCTTTCATAATCACTAGAATAAAAAATGTATTCATATATAAACATATAGGAAATCAGACAATACGTGTGTTAAAGAAAGTATAAAATAAATAAATAAATATAAATGTAAACTGGTTTTGGACAGCAAAAAACAGTCTGAAATCAGCTACAGACTCTATACAAAATACTTATAACCACAAATGAAACAAACTGCTGTGGTTAAGCAGAACATTAGCTTTACAGGATGTTACAAAGCGTTTCCCCTCTCATGTTTTCTTTAATAATAAACCCTTAGTTTCACAATAAGAACAGGAAATGTATTCACACAAAACAACATAGTGTAAGCTAAAAGACCTTATTCTTACAGCATTACATTTAAAACTTAAATGATCGATTAGAATCCTAAAAACAACTGTAGTTTTACTATGCGATAAAACAAATGCACAGTTTTATTGTAAATAAGTATGTTTATGTTGAAAACATACTTATTTACAAACTAAGCATACCTCGTGCTTCTTGGCTAATAATTAATAATTGTTGTCTTTAAGATGTTGTTCATTAACTCATAAACCAGAAGTTTCCCTTTCAGAATAAAGGCAACAAACCTAAAACTGTAAGTTTATCATAGATAAAACAGATAAAGTAAATGCAATAAGCGCTAAACAAATAAAGAACTTTAATTTTGCAGTATTTACACATCAGGTGTAAAACTATGAATCTTGTTTTAATATAAAAGGAAATCCTCCTTTTAAAAAGGCTCAACACCAAAATATGTCATAAAATCAACAAAAACTAAAGGCTTGTGCACACAGCCTGTTACTGACATTTCTATTGAAGTAATGACAAGATGACAGAACACCCCTGAGTTAGGTGAGATATGAGTTACTTTGATGCTCTCTGAAGACTTCCTGAAAAACAAGAACTAAACATTTGGCATTTACTCACAGCAGGCAATGACAGAATCTTGGATACAACTGAACTGTAATTATCGCACATCTGTGACATAGAGACTGTTTATCATAGATTGCACACAGTGAATCCCTTATATTTTGTCAATGCAATTTTCTGCATTGACAAATAGCTGTCTGTATATAGCATCGTTCATAATTATGTTTAATAAGGATGTTTTCTTGTTGTTTTGTTTTGTGCTTTCTGCAGGAATTGCCTTCTTGCGAGGCTTTCAAGTTTCTGTGCAGGCTTTGGGAGGGACTGCTGTTGCCTGTCAGTTGTTGCTCTTCAGTCGTAACGTCTCCCTCTCTGCTGCTCATGCTCAAACGGTATAACAGTCGGCATTCCCTTTGTTTCTCTTCAAACCGTCCAGCTGGTTTGCACAATGAAAGCTCACACTGATTTATGCCAAAGGCTACTTTACTTTAGCTTTTATAGAAAGAGAAAAGTGGAAGATTTATGACAAATCACTTTTTAACACTTTTGAGTTTTAATGAATACTTAAGGACTGATTGGCGACTTGACTGGGAGTTGGAGAAAATCTCTGAGGATAAAATAATGTAAAAGTTTCAGTTTTGAGTTAAAATAAAAATCTTTTCATTTACAATTTTTTAAAATCCACCTGAACCTCTCCAAAACATTAATATTATTTTTAGTCCGAAAAATAAACATTGGTGAAATTAAAAAAAAATATACTTTACTTGGAACCTGCCTGGGCATTTCATTCCTAACTGTAAATTCCATTCAGCATTTTCATATTGGCTGGTTTAATTCCCATTTGTAGCTCATTGATGAGACAAATTTCTACATTTTAAATCAAATTTTTAGTCGGTTAGTTATCAGCTGTAACTTTTCTATCTTTCTAGCACTTAGTTTACTGAGCAAATGCTAGTAGCTTGTATATTATATTGACCCTTTGCAACTGCATCAGCTAATCGGGTTGTGGGACTTTGATGGACGTCAGCAGTGAGGGACGGGTGTATTGACTTTGATTGTTTTTCCAAGTTTCTCTTCAAAGCATCAAACTGGTTTGTGTAACTTGGACTTAGCTAGCCTAGAAACCACTCCATGTCTTCTCCCTCCTGATGTGTTTGTTGTTTGATTAAATCGCTGACTTTGCTTGAATTCACGCCACGTTATTTTTATCACTATATCATAAACAGTGCTGCTCCTGGAGCAGACTTGAAAGCATACAAAAGTCTAGATGTTGAACAGTTTTTTCGTACATGATGGTGGGGCGTTTTCTCCATGGTTACTAATGATTAGGTACATATCTAACTTGTTGTAAAATTGTAACTTACTGATCTCACTTATGAAGTATGTAAACATTAGTCTTCTTCGCTGCAAATCTGAGAATACACCAAGAGCTGCTGGTTATTATGGTTAATGGCTGCTTTCCATCTCCGTCTTCTTTCATCGTCAAAAGGTTTACAATAAAATGAGAAGTTTGATTTGCATCATTGTTCAGTCAGCAAAACCAGTAAACCTGGGCACAATACAGTCATTGCAATATTTTTAAACGAGTCCTATTGTGCTGGGTTTAAAAAAATATGTACGTATATATTATTTTTACAGTTCTACAAGTCGGACCCGTTTCCCGGTCTCTCCTTGGGATCCCAATATGCCGTTACCGTCATGGCCTTGCCGGTTCCTGAGCAGTGGGACAAGTTTTACCAAAGTTTCTACTTCAAGACTCGCTGTAAGAAGCTCTAGGCTTGGTATTCTGTCACAATGTGAAACCTCGACGCACACAGATGAGAACCTAACTAGTTGCTTCCTAGCAACGTTTACTGTTGTTTATTTATTATTTATTGTGTAAGTCCATTTTAGATTGTATCAGTCATGACTTCTCATCAGTTTTATGAGGTGGGCTCATAAAACTTAGCCCACCTCTTTCTATATGGGGTTAGGTATAGTTACAAGTTCTCTGTCTTCCCAGCATGTGCAGCGAAGAATGGTTTGGAGCAGTGCAAGCAAGGTAAGAAACACAAGTTATTGTAACTTGAGAGGAACATTTCCTCTTAAGATCAACTCTGCATGTAAGTATTTTGGGAAACGGTTGCAGACTGGTATCCGCAGCAGGTTGAGGTCCAGCAGAACGGCTCTGTCGTCATTGTGACTTTTAACTTGGCTCCACCAACCGTGGGGATCAGAAGGTACTTCTGTGTTTGCAGTGGAGACGGAGAAGTGAAATACACAGACATAATTCTGGTGAGTGTTTCATTTTTCTTTTCAATTTGTAATAATTTGGCTGTGGTTTTAACCCAGTTTTAAAGAATGAACATCCTTTCAATCCTTACGCACTTACTTGCCCTTTCACTAAAAAATAGCAACATCTCCCCTAAGTGGTCCTACTAGGTAATAAATACTAGGTTTATAGAATAAGTGAAAGAAAGTTCACCAACATATTCACACTAACAATGCAAGTATATATAGTTGTTCTAATTTGGAAAGATAACCTAAAAGATGCTGTTGCATTGTTTCATTTTAAAACAAAATGCAATAGTTTAATTTATTTTTTTGGAGAGGATGACTTTTTCAACAAATGTACACATTATGGAAGGTTTTATTAAGAGTTAGAACAAATGGATTACATTTTTTTCAAATATAGAGCAGTATTTGTCTTTAAATGTTGCCCCCAAAATGAATAAATATATGTAAAGATAAGATAATTTTTTTCTCTCCCTTTCTAGTTTTTCGACATCGATGTGACTTGTTGAATTTTTTTAACATCCTTCCCCATGACAATCCTCAGATATTCCGGGCCTGTGCATCGTGTTTGCATTAGTTGATCTGTTTTATTTTGATGCTTTGAACATGTATAATAAATGAAAGAAAAACAAAGCACTGTTGTGATTTTTCTTAGGATTCCTTAGAAAACAAAACCCACCACAGTTTCCAGCTGAGTGGCCTTCGTAAAGGAACCAACTACTCCTGTCAGGTAAGATTCTCTGCTGATTTTTGACATAAAAAAATGTATTATTGTTTTGTTTTTACAGAACAGCAGCAACATTAATCCATTTAGTATTTAAGATAATTCCAGGTACTGTTAACAAACAAGAGTTTGTTCCCTAGCCAGTGTCATGTAATGTCTGTCATGTTTAAGCTGGTTAAAAAACATTTGTACACCTGGAATTTGTTTGTTTTTTTTTGTTTGTTTGTTTTTTTACATTTTATTACATTAAATCACACTATAAATGGATTTTATTATGAATGGTAGTTTTATAGTTCATTCAAACTCATGCATGGTTGCCAAAAATCTGACATCATGAAGACTGAATAATAAAAATGAAGAAAAAAAAAAACCCATAAAAAATCTTGTATTTTAGGCAGATAAATATATATATATATTTTATTACAAAAGGAATTAAATGATATGGAGCCACTAGGGAACATGGAGGATTTTTTTTCTTTGCGTTCCCTTGCAAAAGCTTTTGCGTTCTCTCGCAATAATGTACTGCTTAGTTCATACGGCATAACTGAATACTGTAAGCCTTTCTGATGGTGGTCATCATACTTTCGGCTTTAATATAACGTTTTCGTAAGGCTTTTCCTTATATGTTAATACCCCTTCATGAAATGTCTGAAGTTTTATATCTTTTTCTCTAGGATAGAAATGCACCACAAACCTATGACATAAACAGAAACTTTCAGTAAGAAGGAAAGAAAGAAAAAATACATCCAAACTATTTGGACTATTTCTGAGTTATTGCATGGTAACAAAGTCATCTGTCCGTTTTGATTGTGTCTCTTTTGTGTTTGTAGTCTGAATGGTTTAAAGGGCCATTTTTATGTGCAGTTCCATCTCAACTTTACACAAACAGACATAAACATGCAGTGAATAAATCGATTTTCAAAAATAAATTTGCACCAAAGAGTTAATAATAAAGATGCTTCCACTGAGGATGTTTAAATGTGTATACATTTGAAAATTTAAATTGACAATTGACTATATACAGAATAGACCAGCAATTACATTAAGCACATTGCGAGGTAACACAAAAGAACATTTTTTCCCTATGTCCCCTTGGGGGCTGAGTAGAATCATTTGTTTATTTGCATTTTTTTATGTATTTCTAATTGTGTATAAAAAAACTTAAGTAACAAATGAAAAATCTGCAGAATGTGGTTATTTGTTTTTATCCGACTAATTTATTAATTGCCAGACTAATCAATAGATTAATCAGTAGCGAAAACAACCACCCTGGTGATGTGATCAAATGTAAACACACAGCAAAACCCTGTGTCAGTGTTGGTTTTATAGTACTGATCGCTGCTCCTGTTTTCAGATTCTGAAACCTGAAATGAACTTTAATGCTCAACTTTCTTGCTTCTGTCACAGATTGCTGCTAATGAAGTAGACGCAGTAAGAAAGCGCTTCAAGATTTCTGTCCAGAAAGGTATGGAAGGCTTTAAGATGCTTCAGCTCTAAATTGTCAGATGTGCCCAGGCTGTATGGGGTTTAACAAGGCAGAGTGGTGAAGTTTTACCAAGTCAATATGTGGGAATCAAAAGGCCTACACTTAAAAAAGCAGGTTGATGCAACATTTTATATCTATTTGTAAATATTTTTAATATTGTATTATCGTCACAGTTTTTAATGGGGTGTTCCCACTTTTGTGATCAATTGTATATACAAAGAGATCTAAAATTACATTAGTTGTGCTTACTAAGGCTGATCAGTGCAAATAGTTGACTGGCAGAACTGATTGCAAAACTTCTTTATAAAAAAGTCTCACTTTCACTTTTTAATGTTTTTTTTAATTATTCTCTTTTTCTTGTGGTTCTGAAATTTGAACTGTCTTGAGTAAAGTGTTTTTAGAAAACTTGGACGTTAACTTCCCCATTTAACATCCTCCCTCACCAGAGATTCTTCCCTCTACTCCTCCATCCTCGGCTGTGGTGTTCACTGTGTGTCTGGCTGTGGTTGTTGTTTCTGGAGTCGTACTCGCTGCTCTCATGTGTTGGTACAAGAAGAAACTTGATGCAAACCCAGGTGCAAATACATGCTAATTAAACCATGCAAAAACACACTGGCTTGACACAAATGTGTAACATGTTATTTTTGTTTGTCATCTAGAAATCGATACCCTGAATGAAGAGAAAGACACCCTAAAAGAACAGGTGGTGTTGCCTTTAAACAGGCCGACCCCTCCACGTCTACTGATATGCTACAGTCACTATGACGGAGAGGCTCATGTCAAAGCCGTCATGCAGTTGGGAGCTTTCATACAGCAGCACATGGCAACCCAGGTAAACTTTGCACACACACATACATGCACACACATACATGCACACACACAAACACACAAACATAAGTGCTTAGATTGAAGTGTTTTTCTGATACATTACATCAAAATACATCTTGTATTAACTTGCACTGTGTACTTTTCAGTGATGTTGTATTCCTTCTTGTTCCATATGGATATCTTGCTTGTTGCTATGGTTTGTTTTTTCTCTCTTTCTGCAGGCGTAGAAGCAGACTTCTAGGCTGCTGGCTTCTTTCTCTCCTCTGCTCTCTCCTTTTTTTAAACATTTTCTACACTTTGCTCCCTTACATTTTTCCCCCTTTTTTCCATTTGAAAGCATCCCAAAGCAGTTTCTAAAAGTTTGGTATATATATCAAGTGGAGCACCGTAGCAAAAGCTATAAAGCTCCACTTGTGAAGGTAAATGTGTTGCACATAATACGGACATATGTACTGACAAAACAATTCTTAGTAGGGGTGGGCGATATGGACTTATAATTTTAATGCAATATTTTGTGCTACTGTTGTGATAACGATAAAGATTTTGATTTAAAAATGTATTCATTACTTATTTGTTAGGTAACTGTATAGCTGTGACTGCATAGCATAGCATTCATGGCACCCCAAACACAAATATTGTTCTTGGAAAACATTCCCAATTGAAACTGGCTTCTTCAGTACGCCACTTACTTAAAAAAGT
>NW_015112879.1:331011-335612 GCF_001443285.1 Poecilia latipinna
CCCCTTGGGGGCTGAGTAGAATCATTTGTTTATTTGCATTTTTTTATGTATTTCTAATTGTGTATAAAAAAACTTAAGTAACAAATGAAAAATCTGCAGAATGTGGTTATTTGTTTTTATCCGACTAATTTATTAATTGCCAGACTAATCAATAGATTAATCAGTAGCGAAAACAACCACCCTGGTGATGTGATCAAATGTAAACACACAGCAAAACCCTGTGTCAGTGTTGGTTTTATAGTACTGATCGCTGCTCCTGTTTTCAGATTCTGAAACCTGAAATGAACTTTAATGCTCAACTTTCTTGCTTCTGTCACAGATTGCTGCTAATGAAGTAGACGCAGTAAGAAAGCGCTTCAAGATTTCTGTCCAGAAAGGTATGGAAGGCTTTAAGATGCTTCAGCTCTAAATTGTCAGATGTGCCCAGGCTGTATGGGGTTTAACAAGGCAGAGTGGTGAAGTTTTACCAAGTCAATATGTGGGAATCAAAAGGCCTACACTTAAAAAAGCAGGTTGATGCAACATTTTATATCTATTTGTAAATATTTTTAATATTGTATTATCGTCACAGTTTTTAATGGGGTGTTCCCACTTTTGTGATCAATTGTATATACAAAGAGATCTAAAATTACATTAGTTGTGCTTACTAAGGCTGATCAGTGCAAATAGTTGACTGGCAGAACTGATTGCAAAACTTCTTTATAAAAAAGTCTCACTTTCACTTTTTAATGTTTTTTTTAATTATTCTCTTTTTCTTGTGGTTCTGAAATTTGAACTGTCTTGAGTAAAGTGTTTTTAGAAAACTTGGACGTTAACTTCCCCATTTAACATCCTCCCTCACCAGAGATTCTTCCCTCTACTCCTCCATCCTCGGCTGTGGTGTTCACTGTGTGTCTGGCTGTGGTTGTTGTTTCTGGAGTCGTACTCGCTGCTCTCATGTGTTGGTACAAGAAGAAACTTGATGCAAACCCAGGTGCAAATACATGCTAATTAAACCATGCAAAAACACACTGGCTTGACACAAATGTGTAACATGTTATTTTTGTTTGTCATCTAGAAATCGATACCCTGAATGAAGAGAAAGACACCCTAAAAGAACAGGTGGTGTTGCCTTTAAACAGGCCGACCCCTCCACGTCTACTGATATGCTACAGTCACTATGACGGAGAGGCTCATGTCAAAGCCGTCATGCAGTTGGGAGCTTTCATACAGCAGCACATGGCAACCCAGGTAAACTTTGCACACACACATACATGCACACACATACATGCACACACACAAACACACAAACATAAGTGCTTAGATTGAAGTGTTTTTCTGATACATTACATCAAAATACATCTTGTATTAACTTGCACTGTGTACTTTTCAGTGATGTTGTATTCCTTCTTGTTCCATATGGATATCTTGCTTGTTGCTATGGTTTGTTTTTTCTCTCTTTCTGCAGGCGTAGAAGCAGACTTCTAGGCTGCTGGCTTCTTTCTCTCCTCTGCTCTCTCCTTTTTTTAAACATTTTCTACACTTTGCTCCCTTACATTTTTCCCCCTTTTTTCCATTTGAAAGCATCCCAAAGCAGTTTCTAAAAGTTTGGTATATATATCAAGTGGAGCACCGTAGCAAAAGCTATAAAGCTCCACTTGTGAAGGTAAATGTGTTGCACATAATACGGACATATGTACTGACAAAACAATTCTTAGTAGGGGTGGGCGATATGGACTTATAATTTTAATGCAATATTTTGTGCTACTGTTGTGATAACGATAAAGATTTTGATTTAAAAATGTATTCATTACTTATTTGTTAGGTAACTGTATAGCTGTGACTGCATAGCATAGCATTCATGGCACCCCAAACACAAATATTGTTCTTGGAAAACATTCCCAATTGAAACTGGCTTCTTCAGTACGCCACTTACTTAAAAAAGTTTGATTTATATCACTAAGCTGAACAAATTAACTGCATTCAATCATATTTTCGAATTTACTAATATTTATTGGCGTTCTCTTGGAGCAAACAGTGGAGAAAATAACACAAAAATATATGATTTCTGATCATACTGTCAGTTTTTTTATTTACCACCAATAGCTGAAATTTATTAAGACAACAATAAATGAAGATTCTTATCCTGATAATAAATTTTTCACAATAAATGATAAACGATACGATAAATGCCCACCCCTAATTCTGAGTCTCACTGTCCATCAGGACACGTTGCAAACATTAAAACATCTCCACTCTTTGAATCTTGTCTGTATTATGTGTAACTCCAGCAAAATGTTTTCTTTTTCATTATGTGGAAGGATGTACTCTGTTCCATTCAGACAAAGATATGACCTTATAGAGACAGTGTTTTGGTTAAAAACTTACACCAGACATTTTGAGTCTTGGATATGCAAAGAGGCATTCCCTAAAGAAATATTGATCAAACCCCAAAAATACACTATAGTTAGGGGTTGCCATGCAACAAAATTTAGGAAAACCGTAACTGCTATGAATATCTTTGTGAGGCACTTGAATACGCATGTCTTCACAGGTGTGTCTGGACCTTTGGGACTATCTGAGCATTGCCGAGGAGGGAATTATGGCCTGGCACTGTCGGCAGATCCGGGAGAGTGACTTTGTTCTGGTGATCTGTTCTCCGGGACTCAGGCAGAGATACGATCCAGAGGTTACTCACAGCGACAGTGTGGATTTAATGTCGAACGCCTGCAGTTGCTCAGCCATCGTCCAACTTATCGGTGAGGAGGTGGGACGGGCCAAGGCCCGGGGAGAAGACATGTCTAAATACATGGCGGCTGTTTTCAAGTACTGCAAGGAAACGGACATCCCCACTGAGCTGAGGCTGGCATCTCACTACACGTTACCACACGACCTGCCGCTGCTCTTCTCACACCTGCAAGGAGTGGCCCTGCACAGACCCGGCAGTTACCTGAAGATAAACAACATCACAGAGGAAGGTTACACCGGCGTCCCAATGGGAGCTGCTCTGCAGCTGGCGATCCAGGAGGCAGGGACGGCACTGAACGGAAAACAGCAGCAGATGAAGGAGCTGAAGTGTGATAGAGTGGATGCCTGAACACAGGCATAATATACATTATCATTTTGTATAAAGGCTGGAAATTCACACCAGATGTCAGTAACAACCCAAGTGAGAAGTTCAAGGCATCTCTTGTATGGCAAAGCTAGTGTACAGCTGAGGCAGAAGTAGAAGTAATAAATACTGCCACCTGCAGGTGTAAGTTAGAAGTCTCTAACTTATCTTGATTTTCTGTTATGTGGGGATCTCTTGGGTTTTTACTGATACATGGAGTGAATTTCATATCAATAGCCTCATGAAAAACATATTTACTGAAAAAAACTATCTTTCCCCACTAAATATTATGCATACATTATATTCCAGTTGGATCTCAGATGCACACAATTTTGCACTATGACTTATGACTTTATGCATGCAGAAACATACAGGAACAAAATATAAGTACTGACACCGCTATGTAAAACCTGTATAATGTTTTATAAAATACTGCTATAATTTGAAACACTTTGAAAATAAGTGTTAGATCAGTGTTTACATTTATGCTTTATTTATCCTCATACTTATCTCACATTGTCTAAGAATGAATGAAAGAATGTATTGCTTCCTTTCCCATTTTGAGAACATTTTCAGTTGAATGGAAGATTTATAGATGTAAATTGTAAATTGTTGCATCATCGAAATATTTTTGTAAAACATATATTTTTACTACGTACTAAATTTATAATAAACAATAGTTGGAACCAAGTTTGCCTTTCCAAATGTAACTAATCAAGTTTTGATGCCCATGCTGTGATTCTGTGACTGACTTTTGAAATATAGCAATGCGTGGATTTAGTATCAGCAGACAGCAATTCTACATGTCATGTTGAACGGCTTTTATGAGTTGCTTAATTGACTAAATAAAATAGCCTGGAGAGGACAGTAGTCATTTGCATTTTGACACTGAACTTCACGCCTGGGTGATTCAGTGGTGCATTCGGGTTTGCTTCGTACACCGCATTATGGCCTGGAAATAACTCAGAACAACTCATCAAATAAGGTAGGTCTTAGTCAGCAGTTGGTGAATAACACCCTTAAATGGTTTTATTAAATGATTCTGTCATTTAATAAAGTGAGATGTGGGCTAAATGTTTTTGTTGATGTCAACAAACTGTCCATAGTGAACATCTGGACTATTTCAATGAAAACTCCACTCAAATATTGATGCTGTCTGTGGCAGCAAAGAGTCAGTTTGGCTTTGGTGTTGATTAAAAAAAAAGAGTTAAGGAGGAGGCTGTGAAGAGTTATTCAAATATGTTCCAGTTGAATAATCTTACAAATAAATATGCATCTCTTATCAAAAGCTGAAATTTAGATTTTATTTCAATTAAAAAAGTGCTTTAATAGACCCAGGAAAATTAAATGTTATTTTTACTCATACAATTTTCTATGAATAGTTGTTCTAGATGCCAATGTCTGGAAGTTTTAAATACTTTCAGGTTGAAACCATTTTAAAAGCTGGTCTGGTAGTAAATAAAATAAACCCTAATAATTCATACAATTAAAAACACGTCAGAAAATCATC
>NW_015112879.1:340212-352010 GCF_001443285.1 Poecilia latipinna
CAGAACCTGGAGGACCTAACAGCTGAAACGCTATCTGTGGGTGTTATGGACACATCTGTGCATGTTCTCCTCTCTTTTTTCGCTCTCTTTCTTACTTTTCTTTTTTTTTTTTTTGACTCTCCTTCTTGGGTCAGGCACTAACAGTAACACAGATCAAAAAGGTGCGTTTGCTTGTGGACGAGGCAGTGGAGAAAACTGACCGGGAGAGGATGAAGCTGGAGGCGGAGAGGTTTGAGTATCTGAGGGAGATCGGCAACCTCCTGCATCCGTCTGTACCGGTCAGCAATGACGAGGTAGGCAGTGGATGACTCCGTGTTTGGTTATTCTAAATTCCCCTATGCTATGTTGGGGGTTTTACTGGATTTTCTTTAGGAATCGGGATGTTTGTGACTGGAATAGGTTCCTGTGGTTTGTTGCTCCTGCCTTGGACACATGAACCAATTGAACCTGTTGTACCTTTATCAGCTCTGTGGTCACAGAGGTTTGGAGAATCGGCCGACAATTCTTAAATCTTGCCGTCTAAACCAGACTTANGTCCAACTTATCGGTGAGGAGGTGGGACGGGCCAAGGCCCGGGGAGAAGACATGTCTAAATACATGGCGGCTGTTTTCAAGTACTGCAAGGAACTGTGGCCCTGCACAGACCAGAGGCGGAACTAGACTATTAAAGTTGGGAGTCCAGGGGGGGGGCAGGGTTATCTCTGGGGGGGCAAAAATGTAAATGTGTGTGTACAGTATACATCTATACTATAAATCAATATATGCATATATATATATATCCATCCATTTTCTTACACCCTTGTCCCTAATGGGGTCGGGAGGGTTGCTGGTGCCTATCTCCAGCTAACGTTCCGGGTGAGAGGGGGGTCACCCTGGACAGGTCGGCAGTCTGTCGCAGTGCAACACAAAGACACACGCACACACCTAGGGAGAATTTAGAGAGGCCAATTAGCCTGACAGTCATGTTTTTGGACTGTGGGAGGAAACCGGAGAAAAGTACCCGGAGAAAACCCACGCATGCACAGGGAGAACATGCAAACTCCATGCATTAAGACCCCGGGCCAGGAATCGAACCCAGAACCTTCTTGCAGCAAGGCAACAGCGCTACCAACTTCGCCACTATATAAAATTGCCTATGCAAATCAATAGGAAAATCCTTTCTGAATATCATCTCATGGACTCTCACCTAAATGCGTCTTTCTGACCTGGAGCTGACAGCGTATTTGACTCCGTGGTGCATTCGGGTTTGCTCGTACACCGCAAGATGTGCCTGGAAATACCTCTAAACAACTCATCAAATAAGGTAGGTCTTAGTGAATAGTTGGTGAATAACACCCTTAAATGGTTTTATTAAATGACGAAATTTGACCACAATCGCAGTCAGTTTTCTGACACACACACACGCAAAGAATTAGCACCCGCCACTGGCCAAATGCAGGTAAAAGTATGAAATGGCGTGTAAATTGGAACAACGCACTCGCCACTGTGGCGGGTTGACAATTTGAACAGAAAAAAAGAAGCTGCATTCAGTTTAAACTCCTGTCCAGGGTAGGAGTGGCTGAATGGACTACAGACTGATGCACATAGTGTATATGGGACGGACAAAGCTGTAATTTAACAAAAAAACAAAAAAAAAAAAAAACGTCAAATATAATTTTTATCGACGGCGACAGCCCATTGGTTGATTTTATTGACGGACATTAGGCTTATCCAATGAAATCCCTCAGTCTTCCTATGCCTGCCCCTCTCCACCGAGGTTATAAATAGTGACATTTCAGGTGAGAGAAAAGTCAGCGGATCGGAGACGAGGTGGGACAGAAAAACTACGACAGCAAAAGCTAAAAGCGCGTAAGCCCATAAAGAAAAATGTCTCAAACTAAATGATTGCAAGAATATTATGGTTGTGTAGTTAAAGTTTGCTGTTAGTAATTACTTCAAATTAACTTATAAACTTCTGTTAAGGTGTCCATGCTTTGTGTTAAATTAGTAAGTACGGTAAACTGGTGAATTGGTTTTCATACTCATTGTGACGTATGTCATTTGCTTGTACCAGTGGGGTAAAATGTTCTCCTCCAGCCACGGTGGCTGGTGGAAATTTATTTTTAATTTCCACCCCTGATTACTCTACATATTCTTGGAAGCGAAATGAAAGATTAGGAATGCAAAGTATAAGCAACTATTATGACATTTTTATGTATTATTATTATTTTTATTTTTTATTTATTTATTTTTTTTTAGCAAATATGCATAACTTCTTCCTCTTATCCTTTATTGTCAGTATCTCTTCTGAATGATCACTAGTCCTAAAATGTGAAGAAAGGTAACTGGATATGATGGAACATTTTATATAACTTGCCAAATTTCTGCTTAAGAAAATCTGTTTCTTTTAGAAATGTGGGCTAAAAATTTTTTTGATGTCAACAAACTGTCCGTACTGTACATCTGAACGTTATCGATGAAAACTCCACTCAGATATTGATGCTGTCTGTGGCAAAGATTCAGTTCGGTTTTAGTATTGATTAAAAAAAAAGTTAAAGGAGGAGGCTGTGAAGAGTTATTCAAATATGTTCCAGTTGAATAATCTTACAAATAAATATGCATCACTTATCAAAAGCTGAAATTTAGTTTTTTCTTTAAATTCAAAAGTGCTTTAATAGACCCAAGAAAATTAAAAGTTATTTTTACTCATACAATTTTCTATGAATAGTTGTTCTAGATGCCAATGTCTGGAAGTTTGAAGTACTTTCAGGTTGAAACCATTTTAAAAGCTGGTCTGGTAGTAAATAAAATAAACCCTAATAATTCATACAATTAAAAACACGTCAGAAAATCATCTAAACATGCGCAAGGATGTTGTTTGTGAAAATTGCAATTTGACTTTGGTGATCATTTTTCAAAATCTTTATTCAGCACCTTGTGCACCTGAAAGCACTAACTTTGCGCCATACCCATAAGACAATGTTGAGAAGCGCAACTTACGTGACGGCGTGGTAATGCGGAAACACCTGTCGGATCTGGCAACCCGGTTAGCAGCTGGCTCTCTGGTGCTGCTTCATTCAGTCTCTCTCTTTGACAGGCAGGCAACGTGGAAACATGGTGCTCGACTTGGACTTGTTTCGGACCGACAAAGGCGGTGATCCTGAAATCATTCGCGAAACTCAGAGGAAGAGGTTTAAGGACGTTGCGTTGGTGGATAAACTGGTGGCCGCTGACACGGAGTGGAGAAAATGTAAGTGCGAAAAACACCGGTGCTGTTTGAGTCATGACAACTAACATTAGCAGAGCAGTTACTGACTCTTTCATTTTGGTTCAGCATAACACTGATATTTATGCATAAAATAACAAAATTCCAAATGTAATATTTAAAAAATTCTTACTAATATCATGAAAGATTTTATAGATTACAGATTTTTCCACAATGCACTGACTGATGTAACCTCTGACAGGCCGCTTCACTGCAGACAACCTGAACAAAGCCAAGAACCTCTGCAGCAAGAGCATCGGGGAGAAGATGAAGGTATGGATAATGCAGAACTAAATGCGGTTCCTTGCTAAAGTATTCACACACTTTGGTTTTCCCCAAAGTTTTCCGGGCTAAAACGGCAAACTTTAGTTGATTTCACTGTGGTAAAACATCACAAAATATTTCAAGTTTTGTGCGATTGCTCGTATGAAAACAGGAGTCGACCCACAGAACTGAAAAGACTTTTGGATTAGAGGCAAAACAACAGAAAACACTTTTTTTCTCTCTTCTGCTTTTAATGTTGAATGGAGATTTTCAATCATAATTCTGTCATTGCAGAAAAAGGAACCAGTAGGAGACGATGAGTCTGTACCAGAGGAAGCCCAGAACCTGGAGGACCTAACAGCTGAAACGCTATCTGTGGGTGTTATGGACACATCTGTGCATGTTCTCCTCTCTTTTTTCGCTCTCTTTCTTACGTTTCTTTTTTTGACTCTCCTTCTTTGGTCAGGTGCTGACATTAACACAGATCAAAAAGGTGTATTTGCTTGTGGACGAGGCAGTGGAGAAAACTGACCGGGAGAGGATGAAGCTGGAGGCTGAGAGGTTCGAGTATCTGAGGGAGATCGGCAACCTCCTGCATCCGTCTGTACCGGTCAGCAATGACGAGGTAGGCAGTGGATCACACCAAATGGATCTAGTAAAAATAGTGTTTAAATCTGCAGGTTCATCATTCTCATCTATATTCATGATTTAGCACATGATGGTACCAACAAAACAAAGTGGGGAAAAGATGCCTGCCAATTTAAAGAAAATGCAGTAAGAGGCCCTTCAACATGCAGCAACATTATGAGTGGGTCACTGGCTTGATAGAACTGGATGAGCAAAATAAGAAGATATTCTAAACTGGCTGAAATGATTAACCGTGATGAATCAATTATTGAAATAATTGTCAACTAGAAAATGCTGCAACAAGCTTTACAGAAGATACACCTGCATCCACAGGCTGTTCCACTCATCCAATAGGACAGAGGCCTCTTTCTCTTCATAAAGACACATAAACAAAGCCAACTTTAACTTTGACTTTCAGATGCGCCTGCATAAACATGCTACGGCACACATCAGCCTTTCCTGTGATGGAGAAAACATAAACAAAGGCTACTTGATTTTGAGTCTTCAAATCACAGACGCACACACACATACTTCCAGATAAATTACTGTATTTTCCGCACTATAAGACGCACCTAAAAACCTTCAATTGCCTCAAAAGCCAACAGTGCGCCTTATACAATATATGGACCAATATTGAGCCACAACAGGTCTAGCAACTACAGTAAGTAGCCGCCGACTTCATTTTCGCCCGTAGAAGAAGAAGCACGCGCTGCATGCTGGGATAGTTGTCAGAACGCTGGTTTGTTAATAAAGTTTGACTGACCTATCTACCTACCGACCGTCTAGAATCAGGTCATCTGCAGGTCATTTAGCACCACGTTCTCCACCAACATGCTGTGCACGAACGGAGAAGGGGGACCATCGTCCGGCCACGCCCCGGCCCAGTCGCGCAAAGCTCTCCTTGCCGACCGGAGTCGGACTGTTTTGTTGACATTCTTTATGTCAACAAAGTGGCTTTAGACATTCATCGGGGTGCTTCGGCTAGGGTTACCAAGGGACCAGCCCCTATACATTTAGAGCCGGGAAGGGGGCGGGGGAAGAGAGACAGAGACTGCGGCGGCGGTTGGTCTGTGTTACCCAGAAAGCAGTTGGGCACAATATCGCAACACCAACACCAACACCGTGAGTGAAACAATGACTGGGGCAGCCTACTATATAAAGTACTCGGGGACCTTTTCTTTATTATTACACATCCACATGTGTAGAGTACGTAACAAATCGCGTCCCGTATAGGTTCAATAAGGAACCGGTAGCAGCCCTAACTGTCGCGTCTGTTCTATGCGCCTTATTTATGAAAAAAGTTTTAAAATGGGCCATTCATTGAAGGTGCGCCTTATAGTGTGCATTTTCTCAATCGTATCCACATCACTCCTTTAGTTGCCAACACACCAAAACTATTTTTGTGGTGTTCAGTCTTTTTATTGCCATGAATTTTGATTTTGGAAAGTAATAGAACCATTTAACCATTGAATCTTGATGAAATAAAGGGGCAGGGCCTGTGGTAATATTAGGAGAGTTCACCACAAAAACAATTATTTATTATATATTGAAGACAGAAGCTTAGATTAGTTTGGTTTTAATGGGAAAATGATTTTTAAATGGTAGGATAAGTGTCCATTGAAAATATGTGGTTATAATGGGAGCTATAACCACACTTCAAGACCAAGATGGGTCTTGAAGTGTACACAAAGTGCATATATATATTGTTCCACATACCTTACAGTCAAAGGGACAAAGAAAGTTTAAAAAGAACATTAAACAATCCTGGCCAAGTTTCAGAGAATTAACCTTTAATCTCACTGAGTTAATGAGAGTGAAAAAAGCAGTAAGACAGGATGTGAGCCAAGGTGTCCAAAGGGTTAATGGGTAGTGTACTGAAAACATCATAAGAGGAAGTTTACAGTACATCACATACTGATTGACTGAAAACAGCAAATCAGTATCTGTTTACAGGTAACATACACTGATTTACTGTCAACAGTAAATCTCTCTGGAGAATGGAGATCCTTACCTTAACTTACCTTTTCTTGACTGAAATAAAAAAAAACTGTCAATATTTCCAAATTCAGATAAAAGATTAAACACAACTTGGCTGTGATATGCTTAGCCTTCCTGTTATCTGCTGACTCTCCTGCTCTCTCTGTCTTGTAACAGGAGAGAGACTTTAGCTGACATAGATTCCTTACGCTGACTTCATGGGAGGCATGAAGTCAGCGTAAACTCTTCTCTGAAGAGTAGCCATTTCCAGCTACTGAAGAGTTTCGGTACGCATTAAAAGATAGTATGGTTTTTAAACTTCCAACTTCCTAAGTCACTGCCCATCAGGCTGAAAGTTGTCTAATTTCAGTCAGAGCATCACTGCTATAACCTCACTGTTAATTTTCGATTGGACACAATGTAATAGATGGATAGGAACATTAGCTGAACACTTGGTGATTTTGAACTCTTCCATCAGGATGCAGACAACAAGGTGGAGCGTACCTGGGGCGACTGCAGCGTCCAGAAGAAGTACTCTCACGTTGACCTGGTGGTCATGATCGACGGCTTTGACGGAGAGAGAGGAGCCGTTGTGGCTGGGAGCAGAGGTTACTTTCTAAAGGTGAGCTTCTCTGTGTGTACCAAGACAGGATTGCTCTGTTCCTCCTCTACAATAAAAATGTTGCGGCCCCAACTGTGCAGACATAACTCACGAAGAAGAACATTTCTGACCAAAGTTTTAATCCTTCACATGTACGTTCTGGAAGTGGCCGCTAACGTTTTGTTCTCCTGTTTTGCTCCCAGGGGCCCCTGGTGTTCCTGGAGCAGGCTCTGATCAACTACGCCTTAAGAATCCTCCACAGCAAGAACTACACCATGCTGTACACGCCGTTCTTCATGAGGAAAGAGGTGATGCAGGAAGTGGCCCAGCTCAGCCAGTTTGACGAGGAACTTTATAAGGTTTGTGAATCTCAACTGAATTCTGTAGTCTGTTTGTTTCAGTAGAGACTCTGTCCTGCAGGCTGTTCTTAATGGGGGATTAAATAAACTGTTTAAAATTCAAACATCTGAGAAATTAAACGAAAAATGGACCGGTAGGGAGATAAATTTAATCAGTGCACTGCAGTTGCAGTGGTGCCCTCTAGTGGCCATAACTAATAACTGCATTTTCTACATAAATCAGGACATTATCACCAGCTAGCTTTTTAAATAACTGTGATTTTTGTTAGGTTTTAATATTAGTTTCTCAAGATGTCTGCATTCTTAAGAACTTGTTGAGAATTTGTTTGATTTAACTAGAATTTGCTTAGGACTTATTATTTGGGATATTATAATTGAATATAACTATTTTAGTTGCAATTGTTTCATAGATTTAGTTGTCATTTTATAGTTAGTATCTGGTTAGAAAGTGGACTATTTGTGGCCTATGGCAAAGCGGACTCCATTTCCATAGTGATGACAATTCTTTTTCTAACAGCCGCACTTATTTATGTTTTCTTAGCTGATTTCCGACTCTCTGTCATGCATTAGTACGTATGATTTGTTCATTCTTAATTCACTAAAGTTCATCTAAAAATCCACCCGACTCCTTTTCGTCATTAAATCAGTCAGATATTCAACAGAACTCTTAAATTAAGGCCGTAAGTCCTCATGTAACACAAATTAAGGCCTTAAAATGCATTTTGATAGAAAATGAAGATTAATAAAGTAACCAAGAGTAACCAAAACCAACCAGGTTTTCTCCAAATATAAAATCATTTTGAGTAATATTGTTTTGTTTTTAAGTATGAGGTGCTAAACACCATTGATGGTAAGAGAAAACTAACACAATCCGAAGGTTAAAGTGTCTTAGATTCTCTTAAAAAAATAATTTGGCTATACAGATCTTAAGTTTTGTCTTGGTAAGTCTATTTAATCTTGTATATTTAAAGTATTTTTGCCTGACTTTCTTCCAACAGCAGGACAAAAGCAACAAATTCTGCATTTTTTTGCCCACGTAATCCAACAGTGAAATCACAATGCATCTTAAATCTGTTGTAATCATCGTTGACTTCCTGCCTCCCATCCCACCTTTCCTCCAGGTGATCGGTAAGAGCAGCGAGAAATCAGACGACCGCTCCATCGATGAGAAGTACCTCATCGCCACCTCGGAGCAGCCAATCGCCGCCTTCCTGAGGGAAGAGTGGCTGAAGCCTGAGGACCTGCCCATCCGCTACGCCGGCTTCTCCACCTGCTTCAGGCAGGAAGTGGGCTCCCACGGAAGGGACACCCGCGGCATCTTCAGGGTGCACCAGTTCGAAAAGGTCAATGACAGAAATACAAATCTTTAAGTTTCTGGCAGTTCTGATTTTTGGGGCAATGATTCAATTCAGAAAGTACTTTTTCCCCATTGAGACCATCTAGAGATTCTGTTTAAATTATATGACTGAGAGGAAAAGAGAGTGTAAACCAAGGGTGTCCAAAGTGTGGCCTCTTTTACACCACATCTCTAGCGAGCAGTGGTGTAAAAATCATGTTCTACGTCGATGTAGATGCAAACGTCATCTGAAATAACAGCTCTGACTGATTCTGGTGTGTCTGCCGCAGATAGAGCAGTTCGTCTACTCCTCCCCTCACGATGGAAAGTCGTGGGAGATGTTTGACGAGATGATCGGAACAGCAGAGGAGTTCTACCAGTCGCTGGGAATTCCTTACCGCATCGTCAACATCGTCTCCGGTAAGGTCTCCGACGGTCAGAGCCTGGAACTGACGCGTCGGCTTCATGAAGTGTCTACTTCACGGTTGTCGTCCTTGCAGGGGCCCTGAACCACGCGGCCAGTAAGAAGCTGGACCTGGAGGCCTGGTTCCCCGGATCGGGGGCCTTCAGAGAGCTGGTCTCCTGCTCCAACTGCACAGACTACCAGGCCAGGCGGCTCCGCATCCGCTACGGACAGACCAAAAAGATGATGGATAAGGTGAGTGCTCGGGTTCAGCACAGCACACATGGATTGGATTGTTTCACATAAATAGCCTTTTTTTTTAGGTTTTCCTTCAAGTTTTATAACAATGTTAAATTACCGAGATCCTTCTGGGTATCAAAGAAGAGCAATAATATCTCTTGTTGCAAATATGTTCAATTAGTTTATAAGTAATCTAGAAAAAAACTCTGGGTGTTATTCTATTGGAATGTAAAAGACGTGATTGACAGATCGTGGAAAAGAATTATTTAGAAAAAAGGCACAACTTCTGTTAAATCAGTTAAAGTTGCTGTCTGTGCAGATCTGGATAAATATGGAGAAAGAAAACATGATTAAGGAGAATAGTTTGTTTTTCCTGATCTAATTTCCTCCCTTCTAGTATACTCCCTCTTTTACTTCCTTATTTTCCTCCTTCCCTCTGTCTTTTCCTTCCTTTTTATGCTTTTTTTCTCCTTCATTTTCCTTCGTTTTTTCTTTTTTTTACTTCTTTGTGTCCCTTTCCTTGTTTTTCCTTCTGTTTGTCTTTTTTTCTTTTTTTTCTTTCGTTTGTCCTTTCTTTGTATTTTGCTCCTTTTTTGTTTTGTTCTTTCTTTCATGTGTGTCTTTTTTAAACATTCTACATCAGTCTATAGTTTAGATCAACGGCGCTGGTCTAAGATGTCATATTAATCCAACCATATTATCATCATGTATCTATTTAAATATGGCGCCATACATAAAGCTTATGTTTTAAAATGAGGAGAAGCTAACTGCTTTTTCTCCATTAGCAGCCAACAGATGAGGATAAATTAATTTATAAGAATTTCCATAAGTTTTGACATTTACTTTCTTAAACTGTTTTGACATAAATGACAACCAGAATGTGGGTGGTCACAACTTCCTCCATCAAGACAATCATTTAGCTACCAGGTTTTTATTAGTTTTCATTAAAACCAGCTGATTCTATACTTGTAGTCCTGATTTATTTTAGACATGTAGAATTTTTACTTCACATTTTTTAGACCATCTGATATTTTTAAGTTAAGCTCAGTAAGTTATGTTATGAATGCTTCCTTGTGACACTAGCACTTTGAGCAGTTGAGCTTCTTCCAGGCAGACCAAAGTGCTGAACACTCGTCTTGCTCTTTTTTCTTGCAGGCAGAGTTTGTGCACATGTTAAATGCGACAATGTGCGCAACGACACGTGTCATGTGCGCCATCCTTGAGAACTACCAGACGGACGAAGGCATCGTCGTTCCAGAGAAGCTCAGGGAGTTCATGCCTCCTGGTAAGACTGGGCATCATCTGGTCACCCAGATCATGTCTCTGTTCTGGACGCAGTTCGTGAGTGACTTCATTTCTTTCTTTTTTATTGTCCACCTGCCAGGTCTGACAGAAATCATTAAGTTCGTTAAGCCGGCCCCCATCGATCAGGAGATGTCCAAGAAAGGAGACTTTCCTGTTCCGTCAGTCTCTGCCTAAACTCAGCAGGATAAACTTCTCACAACCAGTTCATGCATTCTGATTCACATCCATATTCATTTTATTAGCAGTTACTTTCTGTGATCGATTAAATTCAGATGAGCCGATAGTATTTGGCACACTGGGCAGATCTAATCACGATATGCAGTTTTAACGTTTGGCATATGTCATTAAATCCACTTGGTGTCTGTTGTTGGGCTTTCCTTCCTGTCATCTCATCACAATCATCATCGCTGTCGCTGCTTCACGTCAATTATGTCTGATATTGACGAACCCTGTATGGACTTTGATTTAAAAATAAATGTATATGAATGCATATTGATGAAATGGAACTTGCTGTACACAATAAATGGAGCAGATATGGTTCTTCATGGGGGAGGTTTCTGATGTTCCCAGAGTGTTAGAGGCACAGTTTACATCAAAGTTTACTAAAAAAAAAATATTTCTTATGGCACAAAAATAGTTATTTTTTGTCACAATCTTTAGTGAAAATGTGGCTATGCCATAGAAACACTGCTTTTAATTCAGGGACATAGAAATATTTAATTTTATGCAATTTTTCTTAACTTTTGTTATTTGGTTCTGGAGGTACTGCACTGTAATGCACTTTGTGCTCATCAAACAGAAACAGCACTGATGAAAGTGACAGTAAAATATTTTCACTTGCAGAGTCATTAGTGGTAATGATAGATCGTTCTGTGTTCATGGAGTTCCACAGGGCTCAGTTCTTAGGCCAATACTTTTAGAAATCTTTTTGCTCCATGGGATAAATTTCCATTATGATAAGGATATCCAGCTATGTTTATATACCAGTCTGATGATTCAATTTGCATCCTAACGAACAGAGATGTCAAATTGGCTCTAAAAGCTGAGACAAAAGTAAGATTTTTACCACTTCAGAAATACGCTGAAATATTTTATCCGAAATGGAAATTAAATGGTGCAACTCTTATCATCTGTTGTGGAAATTTTCCTATAACAAAGAGTGAGGGACAACTGTTTCAAGAACCAGAGAAAGAATATATTTTTCATCAGTATTTATTCAAAGGCTCTACAAGGTTCAAAGTCTCTGCTCACTGATCGCAATCAGGAGAAAGAGCCTCAAACAGAACACAACTTACAGCTGTATCTATTCACACAGTTTGATAATCTACTTGATTACAGAACAAATAGCGGAACAGAGAAATCACACATGTATTCTTTCTTTCCCAGATAAAGGTTCCTAACGAACCTTTTAATTCAAGGACATAGGAACCAGATAAAGGTTC
>NW_015112879.1:353610-356183 GCF_001443285.1 Poecilia latipinna
TAGTGCGGAAAATGCAGTACTTATTAATATATTCAAGTGCAAGCAGTTGACTTCAAAGGTCACCTAAAATAATGAATAATTTAAAAAAAAAAAAGCTAGCATGCAGAAGCTTAAGGTTGCTTATAATGACTCTGAGAATTCTACTCAAGAAACCCAGGTTCAGCAGTGCAAGTGAGATGTTTTGTAATGCACATGTCAGAACGTTTCAGGCACTCATGAGGAATTTGATTTACAAGTTTATGCATCGTTTGTGCAGTTCATTGAACAGTCTTATTGTAATGTTTCCACATCCCTGTGTCAGTGCGCTAAGATTTCCGGCTCTGTGGAATCCTTGGTATGTAAACCTTTTATAAGATTTTTATTTTATGTGTGTGTTATTATGTGTTATGTCTTTGTGGACCACGGGTTTGTTGAATAAAGCTTTTCTCTCTCTGATACTTAATATATTCAAGTGCAACCAGTTGACTTCAAAGGTCACCTAAAATAATGTATAATTTTTTTAAAAATCAATAAAATTCATCTTGATTCTCAGTTAAGTTCACAGTTAAGGTTACAAAAAGCATCATGAAGAAAAAATTGGTAAAGTTTGAAGCAGAGTTAAGTCGTAAGACAAAATCCCAAACTTGAGACAAATCATGGAGCACGTCTCGTCTGTCAGCTTAAAGATATCAAAGCTATGGAGGGAGTCTGAGGTTGTGTATTTACTTCTCTTGCCTGTAGAGCACTGACCCTGTTCTGCAGAGCGGGTCAGCCTAATATACTGTAAAACATTTGGGCCACATTTAGTTGCGTCTACTAACTTCTACATTCAAAACTGGTCTAGTTCTTAATTTTTAAAAAAATCTAAAACTATATAAATTTAGTTATAGATTTTTAACCTAAATGTGTGTTTGTGAAAGATAAACTTACAGCAGTAAGTCTGTTAGCATTTTATTAATTTTGTCAAACCCGAGAGAGTTGAATAAACTACAGTTTATATATTAGCACTAAAAACACTAAAAGAAAATAAAACACAGGAATGCGAATTATTTCCCAGAATGCTTAGAGGCATATTTTTGTATCCTGAGATGGACGTGTGTTACATTGATCTGACTCTGATGTATTATTTTGCCAAATGTTCATTTAAAAAAGTTATTCTCTGCTAAAAGTTTTTGAGCAGAATTTATTGTGATCTTTATTAAACTCATTAGCAAATCATAACTTTTGTTCTAATCAAGTTGAAACAAGAATTTTAATTATTTTAGTATAAAAATACGTGGTTACTTTAATTTGATAAGGTGAGTGAAATAATACAGAAATATGTGTTCTTTAATTAGGTGAAGACCGTTTTTTTCTTGCATATTGTGAAATGATCATTTGGTTTAAATTCCAGTATTAAGTTGAAACTCACAGTTCAAGGTTAATACGCAAACAGAACTTAAAAAACAATGTTTAAACAACTTGTCTCTTGTTGTTGAATCAACTTTTTGAAATTTAATTTCTGAGTTAAAAGAAATACATTTTTCTTATTGTTTTTAATTGCATTTTAAAGCAGCAGATGGACTTTCACTTTTAAGTCACCTTCAAATATTTTAGTGTGTGAAGAATTATCCTTTCTCCAGGCTCAATTCTTGATGTATGAGGTTGAAGAAGAGTCAGTGAGTTGAATTAATGAATTCCATTTACTTGTAAAATTCGGCTCCCATTTAAAGCGGAACTCACAAATACACACAAGGGGGATTACGTCACAGACATCAGGCAAAATATGTTACACCAGTTAAATGAAAGGTAAATAAATAGCCAAACACTCAAATATGAAATTATGTCGACCTTTTGCAACGATTTATTACAAAAAACACGAACTAAGAAAATAATAATAGTTATCCTGATAAATAAATCAGTAACCAAAACTCTCTCAAAATAAGTTTAGGATAGGTTTAATCCACTTAGTTCATGTTAGTAAAGAAACCCAAATGGTTAAATGTCCAAATATTCTTGATCCTTTTTAATACGAATATTGTCCACAAACGAGTTCCATAACATGGGAGAATTTCTCCTTTTTAATCCAAAGTCTCAATCCAAAACGAAAAATCCCAAGCGTCAAAAACCTTCCCCCCAAAAACTGAGAAAAAGGAGTGGTACCACCAAAAATCCCCAAAAAGAAACGTAAAGTCCAGATCTCACCGGGAATGTCTTTATTTCCCCCACCCTGTGGCGTCCTCTCGATCCGTCGGCGTCCTCTGGCCAATTGGCGTCCTCCTGCACCTGGCGGCGTTCCCTGTGCACAAGCTCTAATCCAGCTCCTAAAGCGCACGATCCGCGGCGCTGGGGCGAACTTTCATCTTCCGTTTTACCTCCTTTCTTTGATTTATTATTTGTTCTAAACGTTCAATTAA
The DNA here is from genome assembly GCF_001443285.1 of Poecilia latipinna. Lineage (NCBI taxonomy): Eukaryota > Metazoa > Chordata > Actinopteri > Cyprinodontiformes > Poeciliidae > Poecilia > Poecilia latipinna. The sequence continues at coordinate 355,986 of NW_015112879.1, forward strand.
TTCAAGTTTCCCGCTGCACGGATCTGACGGTGAGCATCTTCCCCTCTGATTGCGCCGCCGCGAGCCGATGCACACGCCCCTTTTTATACACTAAATCTCAGCCACACCTAAAAATCAGCATGACCTGCCCAAAAATCAGTTTTAAAAGTGGAAACTGAATAATTTTACAAAGAAATAACAGCAACTGTTATACCAATC
>NW_015112879.1:361659-376081 GCF_001443285.1 Poecilia latipinna
ACATTTTCTCTTCAATGTATTTTATACAGGAAAAAAAACAAACAAACATAGTGGTTATGTTACAACCTTTTTAATTCAAGGACATAGGAACCAGATAAAGGTTCGCTAGGATCTGGGTTGAGATAAAGAAACAGCCCAGTGACTTCACTGAAATGCTAAGGCCAGAGTAACTAAAGCCCTTCAGAAGTTTTTTTTCATAAACCTCACGCATCACACAAGGATCTTAATACTGCTATGCAATGATTCAGCTAATAATCATAGAAACCTTAAATTTTCCCACTACACATCCAAGAATTTTCAGTTGTGGATGGCAATGAATTTGAAGACACTAGCCATTAGAAAAGGTTGACTGAAACGGCAAAATTCCAAAATAACTTTTCAAAAATATTTTTATACTAGCTTGAAGTGATTTTTGGCTTTTCTGAAAAAAAGTTAATGTGCTAAAAGGGGAGATGAAATACATTTGCTGAATATGTTTTGACTTGGCAAACTTTTCTATCTGCTGCTGGGGTCCAAACCTCCAGCACAGAGGAGTGTCCACCTGAAGTAACCAATGAAAGGTGTTCTACACTGGGATGGGAGTAATGGATCGCCCCCATCCTCTGGTGCGCTGTGCCTTACCACAGACACGAAACTGAAGCATTTCCCTACATGTTCAAAGGTAAAAAGGTAAGAGCCAAAGTCCTTCCAGCTGCACAGCATCCAAAACCAGTGGAAACAATTATCAAAAATACTTAAAAACAGAAAAATATTTATTACTATTTTTAATACATATATTTAATATTACCAAAGAAACTTTCGGAACAGTCTGACCCAGATTGATTTAATAAAAAACTGGTTTGTGAATTTATTAGTGTTGATGCTGTTGCTAACTCTGAGGCAGCAAAGCTTCCCAACAGCCCCAGTTATCAGCTGGAGAGCAATAAGGAAGACATGTTTGTTACTCATTAACTCCAGCAGACTTTATACCCTTCGGCCTGGACGGCAACAAGAAACCTGGACACTTCAGTAAATTCACCAAAGGTAAGATCAAATCTTTAGCTTTTCAGTTTGTTTGACAATCTTGTGCTTATTTTCATACGCACTTACTGCTAGTTTCAGGTTTTCATTTGGGAACAAGCCAAAAGATGAGCGACATTGAGGATGAAAGTGATATCTCTTTCACTGTAAAGGTAATTATTATTATTTTTTGTGTTTAAAAAAATAAGCAGAAAAGCCTCAGCATTGGTGTATATAGTACTGTATGAAACTGAGATAATGAGGTTAATTTTGAGGAAAAGCTGTTTCTTGAACACCACTTTCTGTTTCTAACCAGTTTCTTGGCCGGGTTGAGGTGGTCCGGTCCTCTGGACAGCAGATCCTGGAGGAAGCTGTTCAGAGTCTGAAGGTCAGGAATTACTGTCACACTGTTTCAGATTGTATCTCCACAAACTGTGTGTGTCTGAATCGTTAACGTCAATCAATCTTTTTTTAAATGTTTTTTTTGTTGTTATTTTTAAAGGTCCAATGTGTTTCAATTTTCAATCCATTTTGTTATTAGCTCAACCTCTGAGTTGACATTTTATTTATTCCTCTTTCAAGATGCCTGATAGATTCAACTCAGAAAAAGCAGCAAAGAAGAGCAAAGTCCTCATCTTCCTGTCCATGAGCGGGATTGACATTTTGGAATACAAAACCAAGGTCTGTGAAAGAAGCATTCTGATTGGCTACTGCAGTGACAGTACAGCTATGGTCCAAAGTCTGGTAGAGTCACTTTTTTTTGGCAAAATTCAGAGGCTTCAGTTTGTTAGCTGGAACTTCATATTGATTTTAAACTGGTGTGCTAGCCAAGATGCTAATTAGCTTATTGTTAGAATCTTATTCCACTGTATTTTTGATCAGCTTATCTTATTTTAGTATGCTAGTACATCTCTAAAAAATAGAATATTGTGTAAAAGTGCAGTAAATGTTAACCTTTCATCTCAGAAAGTGAAATAGTCATTTTGTCATATAGAGATTCATAACGCATATAGTGAAATATTTGAAGCTTTTACTTTTTTGGGGTCAATTTTAGTGACTATGGCTTTTAGGTAAAAACCCCCCCAAAACATTCAGTGTGTCCTAAAATTAGAATATCACATTAGACCAATAAAAAACTAGCTATTTGCTAGACCCTTTTGGCCCTATGGAGAAGTTTTGTCTGGTCTAACTTCAGACAGTGAGAAAAAAAATATCTATGCATCTTTTTATTCAGTGTATGTAAACTTCTGGTTTCAACTGTACATTTAGTGCCTTCGTTTCAGTGTTCTCCTCATGTTTGCTGCCCTCAGTTCCTCCTGTACTCCTGCCCTCTCTCCACCGTCTCCTTCTGTGCCGTCCTGCGCGACTCACCCAAAGTCTTCGGCTTTATAGCGCAGCATCCTGCGGCTGACATGTACCACTGCTACCTGTTCCAGAGCCAGAAGCTTGTGAGTATTCCCAACATAGTAAACAGAAAAGAACAAGTTAGACAACCTTGAAAACTGTTATTTTGGTGTGGGTAGAGGGATTTTTGTGTCTATTCTTCAAAATGGAATTATTTTCAAACCTTTTCAGGCTCCTGTCCTGGTGTCAGCTATCGGCGACGCTTTTCGAGCTTCAAAAAAGGAGCAGAACGTCAGAGGGGGGAGAGACCTGGTAGTGGAGGCACTCAGACACAAGGTTAAGACAAACTGATTCTTTTGCCTGGGCAAAGTTAGAGTTCAGACTGCAAAATGCAATGTTTAATATGATTCTGACTGTTGTGTCAGTGCTGTAAGCATTAGCTTTTATATGGGTTTTTCTCATACTGCATGGAGTTTGTTACTGTAGGTCAACATAGCCTACATGCTATCATCAATATTAGCTAGTTTTAGCTTTTACGGGTGTTTTGCATATTGAATTAGGCTATCACATGATAGCTCCCTTAACTGCTTAGCTCATTTCAACTTATAAACTGCTGTGACTTTACAGTTTATCTTTGAAAGCAGTGCTTCTAATACTCCTTAGCTGGGATTTTGACATTGACTGAAAGTTTTCACTCCTTTTCAATGGTTGTTCTATGCATTTTTTGCAGATTTATGCTGTTTTTCTGCTGCTTCTGCCTATTTCTTAATATATGCTAGTCTTCTGCAGTTGACTCTAGACGCTTCTGCAATTTTCACCAAAAGCATTCAGCTTACAGAATTCACACAGGATATGCAATTTTTTTTTCAAGTTTGTATCTTTGTTTCTTTCTTAGAATAAAGTGCTGCAGAGAGAAAACGACGAGCTGAGAAAGAAGCTTGGAGGACATATCTATGAGGCCATGTCATAGTGTCTGGACACATGGAATGAAATTAAGGGACAGTTTATGTATATAAACTGTCCCTTTATATATATGTACACACATTTATTTCTTTGAGAAACGGATTATGATCATGACAGAAGGCCATAATTAACATTTTTAAGATGTATTTCTCAAATCTTTTCTTTCCACATTTATTTCAACACTTATACTGCAACCAGTAATATAATAAACTTGATTTTCATAGTTTTATGTTTGCATCTTGGTGTGGATCAGCCCGGGTCAAATCAATCACAATCAACAAAATGTGTTGTGTTTTTGACAAGAAAAAACTAACAAGAATTTTTTTTTTTTATTTGAGTGTTAAAGTAGACACTGTATTTGGCAGGGTCCGTGTGTTTTCCAGCAGTTCGATTGAAACAAAAAGTGAAAACAGATTAATTTTTTTTTATTTTCGTTTATTAAACCAAAACGAGAAATTGGAGAATGAACCGGTCCGTATATTTTCAGGCAGTTCATTTTTTTGTTTGAAATGAAAAATGAAAAAAAGTGCACAAAACGAAAATGGAAAAACTGGATAACGAGCGCTCAGTTTCAATTTTCATGATTTCGTCTTTGACAAGTGGTCTGACCGGGATGTCCTCTCTGTCCGGCTGACACAGAGGCTGTTTCATACATGGACGTTATACAGGCTGCAGACACACAAGTTTGATCATTTCACCCTGTTGTGTTTTCTGCAAACTGTAAGTCAGTTTAAGTAATGCTCCTGTGAGAAACGGATCATACCAGACAGGACAGACACCAAATACTGAACATCACAACAAATGCTCCATCCCCATTGTGCAGCATGCTGGTGGCAGCATCATGCTGTGGGGATCTTTCTCAGCAGCAGCTGGAAAGCTTGTAAAGGTAGAAGGTGAAATAAACCACAATTTTAGACAATATTTATAATTCCTGAATCATCCGCTAAAGCTACACAGAGATGGTTTGAAAACAAACACGATAGATGTTCTAGAATGGCCTAGTAAAAGCTCAGACTTTAATCCCAAAGAGAATTTGTGGCCGATCCCCACACAACCTGACTTTGACTCACTTTCACATGAAGAGGTTTGTTTTGTTTTTGTTTTTTTGTTAAAAAGCTAATTTTGTTGATGATGATTGATTTTTTTTTAAAGCAATGAAACATCCAAGGGGATGAATACTTTTAATAGAAATTACATACTTTTTGACATGGAACATGTAAAAATTCTTAAATTAAAACAGATGTTTTTTTTTTTTTTTCCAAACTGAGACTCCTCTTACGTTGTAGTTATGATCTTCTGGTGGTGCCTGTCTCATTTCTTACCCAGGGTTTTCCCCCAGTGTATTATAAGCCTATAAGCTGGCGGCCTGCAGACCAGGCAGGGCCGGTCCAAGGCTGTATGAGGCCTCAAGCGTACAACTCTAAGCCCCTAAGTCAATTACGGGCCTCTCTTCCTGCTAAGAACATCAGCACCACTAGCAGCATTTCAACATGGATTTAGTGAATTCTGGGAGAAAGGGATAGTTGAACTGGCCAACCTAAAATTCAATCAGTGATAATTGTATTTTATAGAGATAAATTTGTGAACAAACAAAGCTCAAACTCTCATTAATCTGTGAGTTTAATCTAGAAACTGTTTAATCTAGAAAGATTAAACTCACAGCAACAAAACAATCTAACTATGACGATTGTTCTTTGAACTTCTACAAAGTAAACTGGCCAGTTCCTTAAAATCTTACATTTAAATGTTAAACAATTAAAAAATTATAATTTTTTGTATGCTGAAACCATTAAATCAGATTTAGCAGCATTGATGTTCACAATAAATAAATGTTACATTTATATGTCTGTGGTCTGTGTTAAAATATTAGCATTTATGGGGCCCCTGAACATATTCACCGTGAATGGCAAAACTATATCTAAACACTAGAAGGCGGTAGTGAGCATCCCAATTATCAATAAAATGTTGCCTTAAAGTGCTGAATACTATTCTTGCATATAGAGTCTACACATATATCAGCGATAAAGGATGTCTCAGAATAAAAAAAAAATAATTGAATGTCGATCAGTTGACATTGAACAAGTTATAACTTTTGTATGGTGAAGGCAACTTTTCACATAAATGCCCTAAACGCATCAGTGCACCACGTTGTTAAAAGAAAATACCACAGTTCGGCAGGAACCTGAATGCAACAAAACAGTAAAGTTTCAAATGAAACAGGATGAGGAGCGGTACACAGGAAATATGGCTGTGTGAAGGTAGCTTTCAACTGAAATGTTATCGTTAATTGTTAAACAAAGTTAAATAAACTTGTTTTACTAATTTACAGAGATTTAAAATCGAAGTTTGAAAATTTACAGGGCACCATTACTTTCGAAATAGCTGAAGCACGCCATACTAGAACGTACGCTCTGGATAAACGAGGTCCCTCTCTGAATACCAACTGCTCTGCTTCCCCCGGGACACGGCGCTAACTTCCTGGGACAGAATGACGGTAGATATATTTCAAGACATCCGCGGTTGTATCCTTCGCTCCGTTTTTTATTTTAATCCCTCTGCTCCGTTTACAACAGGGCTGTTTAGCTACGTCTACTGGCTCAACCAGGCAGTTTGTTGATTAGTTTGAACACTGCTTCCTTCCACCTAGAGACCGGAGGCTTGTTTATCAGTTAAGCTTGAATAAAGACAATTATAAAGTCCTGCTTCTCGCTCCCCCCCCCACCCGACACTTCGCCACGCCCCTCTGGGGGGGACGAGCCCCACTATTTGACAAGTACTGTAAGTCTGTAGTCTGGAAAGAGAACTCCCCTTTGGGCCACTCCCGCTTCAGTCATGGGGACGCGCTGGTCTCGGAGCGGCAGCAGCCTGCCGCTTCTCCCGGAGACAAAGCCAGAGGGTCGGCTAGCAGGACACAGAGAGCCCGATAACGACTCTCTGGACGGGCTTGACAGGCGAGAGGATATCGCTCAGTTTCCGTACGTGGAGTTCACCGGCAGGGACAGCATAACCTGTCCGACATGTCAGGGCACCGGGAGAATCCCTTCTGGTGAGTAGGAGCCGATAAACAAGACGAGATATTGCATTTTAGTTAGTTAGCTTGTTTGTTTGTTTTTTTTCATACACGGTGACTTATTTTATTTGACATGCTTAGCTTTGTTTCCCTCCAGAATTGTATCGCTATAGTTTAACTTCTTTCTTTTTTTTTTATCATAATAGAACAAGTGAACGAGCTGGTAGCGCTGATCCCCTACAGCGACCAAAGGCTGCAGCCACAAAGGACGTGAGCAACCACGACTTTAAATCTCCATTTACTGTATTTCATTTTAATTTAATTCGTTTAACATTATTTACACTTTCTGACTAGTATCAGTACATTCCTCCTCGCTATAACTGAAAAGGTTTTACTCAGTGTTGATGCTTTTAAGAATAAGACAAAAATAGCCTACTTATGCAAAATTAGATTAAAAAAACCCCCCAAAGGAAAGCATAATACAGCGGATTATGACGTTAAAAGGTAAAATATATTATGCAATTACATTTGTTTACCTTATTTAAATAATTTAGAATTTTTAGTAATGTTAGATAAAAAAACCATATATTTTTAAAAATAATAATTGTATCTGCAACACAGTAATGTTGATTAAGAACAATGCAAATCCAGTTTACTATTAGAGACATCCATATTTGTGGGATGTGTGTGTGTGTGTGTGTGTGTGTGTGTGTGTAGGAAGCTGTACGTTGTCCTGTCGGTGGTGGTCTGTCTCCTGGCCTCCATTCTGGTCGCCTTCTTCCTCTTCCCCCGCTCGGTGGTGGTGGTGGACGCCGGGATCCGCTCAGTGACTGTACACTTTGATCACACCAACAAGAAAGTCCTGATGAACATGACGGTAGGTTTCTTCTTATTTCCACAATAATATCATCTTTGATAAATATCCTGAAAAATTACTATAATTTAGGCTTCTCAATTTCTAAATATTGTAATTACCACATTTTGCAATATGCAAATGCAAAGTAGTTGGCAGCTCTGACCAATAGGTGTTCTCCTTTAGTTATGTTCCCCATCTGTTCTATGTTGATAATGTGATAAAAAAAAGTCTGTGGTCATTATGATTGCAACATGTTCTGATCTGAGAATGTATTTACTACTTCTTGTTTATCTAAAGAAAAAAAAAAAAAGTTCCTGTCAAGAGTTGCAACTATCAGAATTATGCAACAGATGTTTTCATGAACTTTGACCTGCTGGTTCTGCCTTAGACAGATTCAAATTCCTTTAAAAAAAGTTTAATATAGGAAGGGCATTCCTACCTCTGCATGATATAAAACATAGTTTTAATTGGTCAGTCTGTTTTTATGCTCTTGGCAGATTTCAGATGTCCTGTAATTTGAAAAAAGGGATCACACAACAAACATACTAAAGCAAAATTATTAGAGAGGAGTTTAGGCAATATACGTAATGCTTTTCTAGGATTACTGAGAAAAGAAGCCTGTGAATAGCACGGTGCACTCTATTTGAAAGTTATCAGTGGGAAATAAAACAAGAAAACCTGAAGCCACAGTTCAGACTTTAAGTCGGTCAATATGTTGCCATGTTGACCTGGCAGCAATATGGCTGCTGCAGGTCTAATTGACCTGTCAGTCCTTTTACAATTTGCATCTAAAAAAAACTCCAGCCACTTGAAGTTCTGTACAATCATCTCTGATCATAGTCTTTTGGTGTCTGAATGCTTAAAATGGAGAAAAATGTGTTGCTATATTAACTTTGATTGATTGTAGCAGCAAAAACCGCAACAGTTGCTAAAACAATCTAGATTTCTAATTGGACAAAGAAACGTATTTTCCAGATTTGCACTATGACATCTGCGAAAAAGTCAGAACACATCATGGATCTGTCAAAATGCAGAAGATGCATTCTTGAAAGAACTTTGCCGACCCAGTGGACTTGGGGTGGATTCACACCAACCCTGTTTGGTCCACTTCAATCAAGTTTGTTTTCTTATAAAGTCGTATTTGTTTGGGGAGAGGTGAATGCGCAATCACATTTTGACGCAGACCAGAAAAGTGAACCCAGGTCTCCGCTGAGTTGAAGTGAACTCTGCTGCGGTTTGAATACATTATGTGAACACCAAGCGGGCCTGAAACCACTCCAAAAGCAGGACTGTCGCCCAGAGCATTCTGGGTAAATACAATCAAAAGAAATGTTGTATTTACCGAGCAGGAGAAATGACTTGTGGTGTTTTACCAACAACACATGAGAAATCCTACAAACGCTAAAATCTGACTCCATGTTTGTTTGCATTTCATGAAGAAGGAAGTTGAGCTCATTGTCGTTTTCAGAGGTTTCTGTGGTCATTTTCTTCAGTTTAAAATGAACTGAAGAAAATGGAATTTAATTGGAATTTACAAATTCCAATTAGAAAATGCCAATTTATCTATTCCATTTCATAAATTCAAAATTGCCAAATCCAGTTCATAAATTCCAACTTGCAAATTCTAACTGGAAAATTTCAATTTACAAATTCCAATTTGTATTTTCAAATAACCTATTAAATTTCGTAAAATCAAAATTTCCAATTAATAATTCAAATGTACAAATTCCAGTTTGTAAATTCAGATCTACGAGATCCCAACTGTTACTTCCTATCGAGGGGGAACATATCTAGTGTTCCTGAATTTAGCAAACTACTTTCCTCTAGTAAGTCCTTCCTCATTTGACCTAGTCGTGGTTTAATATGGTCCAATTACGGATTGGATAAAAGTCTGTCTCTAATTATAACATTAGCTGCTCCTGATATTACTTTAGTTTGTCTTTCCAGCCGGCCTTTCAAACCGTTCGGTTTGTTTTTCCTTTCCAGAGCACGCTGAACTTCAGCAACCCAAACTTCTTCACCGTGCTGGTGCAGAGCGTGAGCTGCCAGGTCCTCTACATGAAGACGGTGGTGGGAACTCGGCAGCTGGACAACCCCACCACCATCCAGCCGCTCAGCCACAGCCAGGTGCGGAAAACAAGCGACCTTCTCTCACATGAGCACATTCTGGGTTTGAAATGATCAAATCCTTTGCTCAATTCAACTTGGCACCGATTCACAAAATTCTCTTGTCTAAATAAAACATGCATTTATATACAGAAATTTGCATTCAGTTCAGTCTAATCATAACAAGTCAGTACCCACCACACTGACGGTGTGTTGGATGAAAACAAAAAGCTTTGTCAGAATACGCTGCAGGTCTGACTGCCAAATGATCCGACTGGTCAGGATTTATGTAACTCAACAAAGAACACAAACTCCTTACATCAGCAGTGAGTCACACTGTTCACATATCTATCCCTTCATGTTCCCAGATCAGCATAAACACACACACACACACACACACACACACACACACACACACACACACACACACACACAGTCTCTCTGTATTAAGCATTAAACCATCAGCTGAAAACAAAATATTCCAAAAAATACTCAGCATTTGCCATTATTTTCTTCTCGAGTCTCATTTGTCACTTGCTCAGTCGCTTAAACAGGAAGCTTTGTTGATTTTTATCAGTTAACGTTTCTGCACAATTAGTAGAAACTTTATTGCGACATGGGTGCAAACATGTGTGCATACATTTCAAAGTTCTTGCTCTAGAGGTTAAAAATCAGTGGTGTCTTTTGGTAACTATATTTGAACAAAAATAAAATAAAGCTGGATGTCAGACCTTTATTGTAGCCCTGGAAGAAATGTACGTTTCAGTGGCTCGCCACGACTTGCACGAAGTCACCCAAACAATGTCTCGCTGTTTTTATTTTCAGGATTGTTTTTTTTTTAAACAATAAGGATAAAGCTTGAAAACTGAACATGTATAGACGTGGCTAAAAGATTAGGCACAAACTTCACTTTTGGTTTGGGGAATTTTTTTTTTTCTACTTGATGTTAATCAGATTTTTGAAAATGAGACAAACATAAAACACATCTCAAAACTGAATCTCAAACAGTCCTGAATTTGTACTTGAAGAGGTGCTGAATTTATTTTAACAGCTTATTAAATGGAATGACTGTCTATGGTGAGATACAAGTGGAGAGAAACAAACTTTAAGCTTCAAATTGCACCCATGTTGTCAAAATGTGCAGATATGGGTCATTTAAAACGTTCAACAACATTTTTATCATCCAACATTGGTCTGAAATATTGCATGCTTCTGTGGGGGGTTTGCATGGATGGATTTTGGCACAGGTACTTCACAGTAGTTTTCTACAGAACATTTAACACTGGAACTGAAAACATTTTAAATATCCATAATAAAATAACCAAAACTACAATTAATTCAGCTTTGACAGGGAAAATAGGCAAAAGTGTCAGGTTGTGCAAACTAACTACTTCAGTTTTAGATGATTTTTGTCCACATGGAAATGACCAATCTCATTTCAACTCGTCATGCAATTAATTTATTTAGTTTATTATGACAGACTTCAGATCATAAAGTGCACTTTTTATGCAGAAATTATTGTTTTTACAGCTGTGTAAGTCTTATTTTATTTTTTAGACCTACGACATTTTCACTAGTCATACGTTTAGTTTGATACCAGAGCAATTCAAGTAAACATAATTGTTCCTGAGTTATATTAAGTTCATTTAGGGCATGTCATTTTTGAGCAAAACTCTACCTTTGCACCTTTGTACATGGTGCAAAGGTTTATCTGGAAACTGATTGTGTTTTTTTTCTTTTTGATGCCTGAACCTTTTCACAGGTGAACTACACGGTCAGTGTGGAGATCGGCAGCAATGCACCTTATGTCTAGTAAGTGGCGCCCAAACTGTGTCTAAACAACTTGTACTGAAAAATGACTCAGTAACTCCAATGTGACATTTTTCTCGCTTTTATGTCTTGCAGTGCCTTCTGCACAATACCCAGGATCAAGGTCCACAACATTGTCGTATTTATGCAGTAAGTTGTAGTTGCTGTGATAAGAGCACTAGAAATGCATTGATTTGTATTTATTAATTCATTTTATTTTTTTAGTAAAATCAGCTTTAAAAAATGACACTAGACACTGGGTTGGTGTTTTATAAATGTTCATCTCTTTTGTATCTGTATCTGTCAGGGTTAGTTTTGACCTTTCATCTGGGATGGTGCGTTACTTTTCTTCAGCTGTAACATTATTAACACTGATAATAATGATGTCAGGGTTAAATGTTTACTGCTGTGCCACTCAGTCTTATCTTTCTACTAATCCTGATGTTTCATGGCTGTTTGTCAGTAAGATTTATGCACAAATACTGAGTAGAACCAGGCCAGCTGATAAATGCATGATACTTTGAATATTTAAGAGTTCTCAACGAAGTATTTAAATTTGTCAATGAAATTAGAATGTAAATAAAATACAAGGTAAAATCATTCAAACCCTTCACAAGACCAACCACTGTTTCTATGGAGCATTAGCTACACCCGTGGTGATCAAAGTGGGTCCTGGAGGGCCGGCATCCTGCATGCTTTAGTTCTCTTCCTCTAATGACCTGCTAAGGAGGTTGTTACTGCCACCAGGGAGAGAACTAGAACACGCAGGATGCCGGCCCTCCAGGACCCACTTTGGGCACCACTGAGCTACATCACCATAACAGTGTATTACAAGCCTGGCGGGCCGCCAGGCTTTCCTTGCGCCCTCCACCAGGTTAAGCATTGTTTATTTATTTATTTTAGGTCTTTTTAATGTTTGCCTTTTTTAAGACATTGCAGTTGGTGCTTAGGTATTGCTAAAAATGTCTTGCAATAGCACATAATTAACTAATAATATTTACAAATTTTCTTTCAACTGCAGACATTTTTTTAACTCTAAAACATGGTAGACTGCTGGATGACTGCCCCAAACACCAGACTTAAGTTTTCTGGGGGAAATCCTGCATGAAGTAAAATATGTGTGAAATAATTTAAATATAGTAAATATTTATTTTTTAAATTCATTTATTTGAGATAAAAATAAATGTATTTGATGGCTACTTCTCCAGTTTTATAAAATAAATTCTTCTGTATAAGTTGAATCATTTTAAAATGTATTGAGTTATGGCACATTTGGCTTTGCAAACAACTCGAAATGTTGCAGGCCAAACCTTTACGTCTACACTCTACTGTAGCAGTTTAACTCAGTCAGAAGTTATCAATGGCCAATACAAAAATATTGCAAGGACAATAATATAAAGTTATGCAAGTTGAGTTTTAGGAATGCATTTTTCTTTTCAAAAATACTTAATTTAAGAGGGAAAATGTCTTAATTGCTCCCTGCTGTTTTAGTCAGCAGCGGGTGTCATATTAAATTTATTTATTTTTCTTCTTAAACCTCTATGATGATTCTGCAGGTGCCGTCTCCAGCTGCAGCTTGTTACATGTTACAGTAGCCATGGAGACCTGTGTTGAAATATCTTGTGGCCACATCCTGCTCTTGGCAGCATTATTGAAAAACTTGCCTGTGTTTTCAGAACCTCGGTGAAAACGTCATACATGGTGCGAACGTCCCAGAACAGCCTGGAGGACTACCACTACATAGACTGTGGCTCCAACACCACCCACCCCGCACTCACCAGTAGCACAACCACGCCCCCTTCAGGAAGGAAGCAACAAAATAGATTTTTTTGATTAGAAATCTGCTACACAAAACCAAACAAAAAGAAAAACCTTCAAACGAAGTGTTTTGGTTGCTAAGCGTTCCCAAGTTGAACATTAATTTTTGATGAAGTGAGTTGACTTTATGGCCTTTTTCAGGAATATTTATTTTTCTCTTGCTACGTTTTCACATAAATGTCTGTAAGTTCAGGAAGGGGATTTGTTTGTCCACAGACACGGTGGCTCACATGTTGCTGACAACGGAGTGAATAACTCACTGATTCACTACCAGACAGCATTCTCTATTAAAAGTCACACAAAGCTCTTTCTCTTGTGGGGAACATGGCCGACGTTCTCAGACAAAAACTTGAACTGTTTCTGCTGATGTGAACTTCTTCCACTTCACATCGTTCTAACTGAATCCTGCCGACTTCTCTTTTCAGGAAGGAAATACAAAAAAAAGAAAAAGGGATAATTGTTGTTTCTGCTTTTGGTACCATGCAGTAATGCTGTTGTTGCACATTTTCTGTTCTTGCTTGCATTTAAATGTGTTTAAAAGGCATTGAAATGCTTGCTAGATTTTTTTAAATTATTACTTTGATGTCAGTAAGTCTTTGCACACCAATTTTATTGACTCTAAGAGAGGATTTTCATATCGAATGTAAAAAGTATTAGACCTTTTTTTAAAGGGGCATTTGTCTATTTCTGAATTCTGGGAAATTTATTAAGGGACAAAACATCTACTTTGGGTTACACTGTTGTAAAAAGATTGAAGGGGATTGTGAATAAATGATAAATAATTGTCTTGAATTCTTTTTAGACATATAATTTTATTTTTTCTTGCATGCTGGAGCACCACTTAAGGTGGTAAAGTAAAAATGTGGAAATCTGGTTGGGATGCTCCTTAGATCTTAACCCCTCTTAAGAATCTGTTTTCCAAACCAATGAGACGTGATGATTGGCTCATCAATAGGCAGCATTTGTAATGTTTTTCTCCAGTCTGAAGAAATTACAAAATTTAAGATGAAAAAAGATCAACATCGGAAACAGACCACACAAATAAATGACTTATTTCTTAGAAGTATTTAAAAAGTTACTGTAACCATAACACTTTATAAACTTAAAGCTGAAAAAAAAAAAATCTAAAGATAAATTGCACTGAGCAAACTAGGAGCAGCAGGGGGTGCGGCCCCTTTAAGAGCTGCTGATTGTGTTTGAGCGTGAGGCCAGCGAACACATCTGCACCCGAAGGCAGCGCTGGAAACAGATCGACATAAGTAGGAGGACTAAAGACTGTTTACTGAAACGACCTTTTTAAAGTTACAGGAAATACCAATATTACTCTTAAAACTAACAGCTGTTATGGGAGTGAAGAAATTTATTTACTCGTGCCATAACAGTGAAAGAAGCGTGAATCATCAGAGTGATTGTGAGCAGTAAACACACCGAGTTAAAAAAAGTCTAAGCTGTTATGGGTCTTGTTGAAATCATTTCTGCTGCAGTATAATTTAGGGGCTGTAATTGTAGTCTAAGGC
>NW_015112879.1:379206-396742 GCF_001443285.1 Poecilia latipinna
GAATCAAAGTCCTAAACTTTTAATTTCAAATCTTAAACATCATTTGGCCTATTGTGTTATCAGAGTAATAACTTTAAATTCCTAAATTATTTTAAAAGGTGTTTTTCTCTACCAACCTAATCACCAAGGTGAAGTAAACTTCAAATATATATATATGTATAACAATAAAAATTAACCTAAATTATTCAGTAAATGTAAAAAAATTAGAAAACTGATTCACCATCAGATAGTGATTTAAAGATAGATTTAAACATCTATCTTTATTATCATATTGGAACTGGGATCTTTGGCTGCAGGCTCCTTTATTGAATTAGCAAACACAGAAAAGTTACCTGACCGCTGTAGATGGGCAGCAGCACCTCTCACAACCCCACTAGGGACAAGCGTGTAAGATAATGGATGGATGGAGAAAACTTAGCTGCTGCGATAACGGAAGCATACATTTGTTTTCATCTTTTTTTCACACAGGTTTAAATGTGGGAATGAAGTTTAAAAATTTGTGCCCCTCTACTTAGTTTTGAGAACACATGGCTTTTTAAATTCAGTTTTGTCAGATCTAAAGATTAAAAAAAAAACTGATTCAAGAAAAATGTATGTGACAAGAAAATATGGACAATCTGAAAAAAAAATCAAGCAAAGTTACAAATTTAAATGTGGAAAAATAAAGTCTTCTTTTATCATAATGTTATTAATTCATTCATACTAAGTCTAAATGTTAAAGACACACATTATGGCACCTCTGGCATTCCGAATATGATGTAAGAACAGTTCCTGCATTCAAACTTTTACTGATCACATGCTTGGCACAATTCTATTGTTGTGGGGCAGCTGCAGTTCCATTGAAACACCACTAGGTGTAAGATATCAATTCAAAAGATTCAATTCTAAGACAAATCATGAAAGTCCAGTCAAGTCTAAAGTCATTAAATTTGAAACTTGAGTCTTACTCTATTCTGAGCTACATCAATGGAGTCTACACTTCTGCCTACCAAATACATACTGCAGAACTTCAACACCTATTATTCAGCAAAATGATCCCCCAGGCGCCCACACCCGACACAAAACGGTAAACAAGGAAGACTTGTCAAGATAGAATTCCCCTTAACCTGTTTCTCATTTCGTCACTATACTTCTGCAAATTCCACAGTGTATTATGTGATCGATGTAAAATGCTTTTCAGATATTTTTTGTTTCAAATTACTTTCTATCACTTCACAATTATGTGCTACTTTCTGTTGATCTATCACACAAATGCTAAGAAAATCCTTTAAAGTTTGATAGAGGATGAAAAAGTTGCTTATTACACAGGAAACAAAGTGATTTATTACCAGGGGAAATTCCTGAGCTTAAATTGAATGTTTGTTATAATTATCCAACTAATAACTCACTTTCCAAGAAACACAAAACAACAGTTTTCCACTTTGATTCTTTATTGGCTTGCATACAAAATAGGCTCCCATCTTTCCAAATGAACAAACTGTTTCCTTTTTTTTCTTCTTACACTTGCCCCATAGCTGCATGTGAAAATATATTACTACATGATATCATAACCACAATATATTATTGTTGTAATACAAGTAGTGTTTTTCTACCAACTAAAACAACACTAAATGAATGCATAATAAAAATACAAGAAGGAATAAGTACAAAAATATAGCTTGATAAAAAGCTTATTAATACAGGAGTGCTTCATCTTTTGTCTTTTGGCCACTGGCTTACTCATGTGTGCGTTTTTAAAAACTCTAACATTGGTGTCATTTATGTTTTCATTTTGTTCAAACAATAGCTGCAAACATTTTCCCACCACGCCGCCAACTGGAAGAGTCCGTTTTACAGTTTAGCTTCAGCCCTGATTCACATGCATTACTTTGGGAAAAACCAGACATGACTAAACCTTTACTGGACGAGTTTAACCATCTCACCCCACGTTCACATTCAGCACGCGCACAACTCTCTCATCGCAAGATCAAAAAAACAAACAAAAAAACCTCACGTTCGGGTTTGCCTTCCCTGGCTCACTCTGAGTGAACGGACAAATCTGAGTTTGACCCAAACATGATTGTCGGTTCTGATTATAAATGTGGTAAATGCAGGTGAAAGGTGCCGATGTGGATGTGCTTTACGTACATAAAAGAATATTTAACGTCTCTACATACAGGAAGTTAATTACATCACTTTGGTTACTCTTAAACAGAAAAATAAGAATTTTTTTTTTAGACTGGTACAAAATATACAAATCTGCTGTCATTTAAGGCAGCTATGTTTCAAATGTTCAAACCTCACAAGAGCTGTTTGTTCATTTCTGTCTGTGTTGAAGGCAACAGTATGGCACATCGCGTTGTCATTTAATCAGGGGTGTTTATCAAAAGGCAAGATTGGTTCATCAGTCATACAAAACATAAAAGTACTTCACTATCGATGAGTGACGGCTTCACAAGTAATATGATGTTATCTCACAGTTTATGTTTTATCAAGACAGATTGGGTAACGTTAACACATTACACAGAAATGACAGTAAGTTAAATAAATGAATTGGGGCTGTACATTGAGGCTGACCTGGAGAAGAATATCCATCCCTGTCCACAAAAACCGATTAATCAGCAGAATTTGGAATGAACACAATCACAACTTGGGCTGAAATGATTATTCAGGTTAATTGTGATGAATCCTTATTGAAGTAATCAACTAAGTTAGTAATTGACTGTTAAAAGGACTATACATTCAGAGCAGTGATTAAACCAAAACTGTACTAAACTGCAAAAAACAATTTTGTCTGTCAAATTCACAAAATTAATGCTATATTAAGCATTTTTAGGCCATAAAATGTTTTCTTTTTTATAGAAATTAATTGCAGTTTTTATTTGCATCTCTTAATATATTTGTAACGTATAAAAAGGCTTACGTAGTTAAATACAAAATCTCTAGCCTGTGCCAGATTAACTGATTAATCTTTGGAGTAATTGATAAAATAATCACTGACTAAAATGATTGTTAGCTGCAGGCTTAATGATAGCACTAATACATGTAATATTATCTCGCATCAGATACATGCCATTGATTTTTAATCACATATCAGGTAGGGAGTTTTTATTGACATTGGCATTGGGGGACTGAAAAATCCTGATCAGGACAATTCTGTTACCATAGTTACATTTCACAAATCGTTTTTATTTACTGACAATAAAAGCAGAGGAGCACAGTGGAGTTACTGAATCAGATATTGGGTAATAAAACTTTTACCTGAAAAAATAGTTTCAGCTGATGCAATAGAAACATAAAAAAAAAAAAGAAAAATAGATAAGATATCTGATTTATAGTTAAAATAAACCTTTTTTTCCTCCAGCCAATAGTTAGCACATCACAGGCCATTCCATCTTCAGTAGATCCACACAGATGGAGATGATCAGATTTCGATTCAAAATGACAACGATATCTAGAGTAGGTCATTTAATCCTCCATCTTGCCTCTTGGTAACAGCCTCTGATGAACGCTGGCTCCGCTCTGTCAAGAAGCCTCCTCATTCCTGGAGGAGTTGTGATCGGAAAAAAACGAACAAAACGGTCTGCCGGTTTGATCGACGGACTCTGGGTTTCTTCATCTGCGCTGTGCCAGCATGACCTTGTTGATGAAGTTGACGATGGCAGAAGCGGGCTGCTCGGGGTCCAGCTCCGCGAAAAGGTGGCACACGTTCTCCGCTGTGCTGCCTGGTTTCCTGGCAACAAAACCAAACACCCTGCAGGGGAAACGAAACAGGAAGTGTGGGGGGAAAATTATTTCATTTTGAAGAGCCAATTATTTTGTCTAATGAGTAGGGGGAGCTTAAGGACCTGCTGTTAATTAAAACACAGTCAGCTCTATGTAAAACTAGCTACATTTCCATTGACAACAAAACTGCACAATTTGACATTTTTTAAACAAATTTGCTTAATGGACACTAATCTGAGCCCAATTTCTAAAAAATGTTTTGGCGCTAGAATGAGGTGGTTTGTGTTATAGAACTTGTTTTCTTTAGCAAAACTGCATTGAAACACTCTTCACATCACATGAGTCACTGGATGTTCCCACTGGAGCAAACCACGAAGAAGCAGATGACAGGAAGTTGGGGAATATGATGGCGCAGATTGTTTTTTTAATGACTTGTCGCATGAACAAAATTATTTTCTTGTGATTTTTAATTGTTTCGTAGTTAATGGAACCACTGTATTTGCATTTTTTTTCTTTCGATATTAGTGGAATATTGACAACATTTTGTGAATATTTGTAATGAAAATGCAGCTAATGATTCCGTAAATAAATCTGGTCCGCTGACAGATTTCTCCCTCCCAGGCTTCCATGCTGTTTGACGCCATGCAGAGGCTGTAAGAGCACTCGATTCTCAGCCCCAAATCTACTTTGTCAGACTGACAGCAGAGCACTTACTGAACCATTGCGTTGTCGGAGTTAGTCCACCTGGAGTCCAGAGAGAGACAGAGACAGAAAGTGGACTCAGACATGCACTGAAACACAGGCAGAGCGGCTCAACAAACTGATGCAGTTGCTGCAGCCAGCATGCCTATTAAAAACAAATCAACCTGATGTTCATGCTAACAGGCAAAAGAGCCAAAAAACAGACCTCCATGCATTAAACCAACGCCACATAAAGCAGGAAAGCTACAGATTTCCTGTTAGGTTAGAAATGTCAACCCCAGCCCTCGCTCTAAGTCTTTCTGTTTGAATTTCCCACCTCCTGTCCTTTGGGTCGACGCTGCTGAAGGTGACACTGTTAACAGGGTAATGTCTCCTGAAGAAAACTCTGGGGACGGAAAAAAAATGCACATGTTGAAAGCGGGAAATTTATTCAAGATATGTTTTCAGCAGGAGTTGGCAGCCTTTACCTCCGCTGGCTGTCAGTCAGCGTGATGCCCTGCGATGTCACCTTGAACTGGACCACGGTGGCAGACGGTCGAGGGTTCCGACCCAGTGTGGCGTCCGTTGCTTTGGCAATCGCTTGGGGGCCGGTCAGCGACTCGGTTTCCACGGAGTTCAGGTAGAGAACATTGCAGGCTGTGGAAGAGAAAGAACTCATAAAACATCTTCCCACTGCATCCGTCAAACCTCTGCTGGGATATGGTTCGTATAAACAGACACATTGCCATAGATCCATACAGTGACATGCAAAAGTCGCTTTATGGATACAAAAGTAGTTATATTCTTTGAACGTTTCATAAATACAGTATTTTATTTTTTCTTCTTTTTTTCATTCATGTTAGCAAGTACGGGGGGAAACTGGTAAGTTGGGCAAATGAGTGAAAGTCAAAGACTTGAGACTCTTCCATCAGGACAACATCTCTGACCTTCCAACCAGAGTTACAGTTGTAGTGTAGATTGACTCATGTCTTAGATTAATCCAAGGCATAATCTAAGACATAAATATGAACGCTTGTTCCGCTGTGGAAATATTTGAACATTTACACTATGTTCACACATTAGGCAAATGCGACTTATATCTAAATGGCCCATTTCTGGTCTTTTCACCCCTCCAAAAAATCCAGTCTGTGGCATCTCCATATGTTGTGGTATCTGATTGCTTCCAAAGTGCATGCAGTTTGAACAGTCATATTGCATTTTATCTGATTTTTATGTCACTGATGTGAGACATGCGTCATAATTCTGTACCTGAAGAAGCCATCTGCAGTAAACTCAGACGTAAACAATGGCTGAATTTTTTAATTATGAAAGTTGTCTGTCAGTGAAGAACATAACATTACAGTCCCATTATTCTTGGTTCTGACAACACATCCAAACAGACTTCTCTACAGAAGTTGCAGTCAATGTTCCACTAAAGGTTATTGTTATTAATGGTGCTTTCTTTCTGTTGGCTTCCTTCATCTTCTAATTTTGCGATGATACTATCAGCTCCAATTGTTGAATAAACTTTAAAATCGATCCATAAGCAGCTTCGTCCGTTATTACTTCTGTAAACAATGACCTGCTATGTGGAAATCTACACTCTTCTTCTGTGCATACGGGGCACTTTGGGTCACAAACCATTCACACAGAAGTCTGATTGCAGTCGCATTTAATTACAAGCATGAACGACCACGCAGGAAAAAATCTGAATTGAGCATCAAGACCTCCTGTGTGAACAAAACCACAGACTCTCCATCTAATATCAGATTCTATATTTATTTGTGAAAATATTTTTAAAACACGGATCTTTTTCCTTTCACTTTGCTATTAGGCACTACTTTGCATTGGTCTGTCTCATAAAAATCCTAATAAAACATTGAAGTTGATGGTTGCAAAATAATGTGAAATCAGCCATGCATATTCCTTGTTCATAAGATCCTTATAATAGTAAATTGAACTTGAAACAACTGAAAAATAACATGTAGACCAGATTTAGATATTTCACTTATCCAGAATGACATATCAAGGTATTTCTTTACCTCATTAGAAACAAACAAATCCTCTTGATCTAATTTTGACCTCTAAATAACACAGTGATATTTTCACTGGATTTAATCCTTCATTTATTCACTGAACATCTAAGAAGAGGTCTTCAAACTTTTAAGACCTCAGATTTATAGCATGAAGTTTAACATGGTAAAACTGTGAATTACTGCAGCAATACTGCCATCTTTTGATTTGGTAATGTCATTTCTAGTAAGCAAACTACATGCACAATGAATACCTAGTTACTTCCATGAGGAATTTAACTGGCTGTAGTACAGATTCTGCACAGATACAACCAGTTTTTCACTGATGCTATGATAATAATACAATGCCGGGGTTTCTTTCTCTCCAAAGCCATGCTGACGGCAGGATGAAGAACTCACCTGCTCCTTGTTTCAGCAGGTCTGCCGCTGTGCTGATGTTAGTGACTGGTTGAACCTCCTGCACTTCTCCTACAAGATCTGAGAGCACAGAAGGAAACATCATGTACACTAAGAGAAAATATTTCAGGAAGTGAGCAAACATGTTCATCATGAAGAATCTGACGAAAAATATTATCCTTTGCACACTGTAAATATTAAAGCACAGGGTTGGACCAACCTTTCTCTGGGATTTTAAGAGCGCAGGGCAGAGAAATGGGTGTGATAGAGTGCTGATAGACTAGTGCAGAGAGGCTCCCTGTTGATAAAATATGACAGAAAAATACATTTTCAAGAAAGAAAACATTAAGAATCAGTGTTCATCCATAAAACAATCATGTTAATTTAAAGCATAGAGCGACGGAAAACATTCATTCCAGATCTATTCACACAGCCTCCTCAGCTAGTGTGAGCTTAATGCCAGGTGTGATAAAACTAATGAGGACCCATGCACCAAACATGTTCTCTTGAATCATTAACATGAATTTTGTCTGAAAGTGGAGGGGAAAACATACCAAAGTGTGGCTCATTCTGACACCCTTTGATCTTCACTCCCCGAGGGCCTGTTTCTATCAGAAAGTGTCTCACCAGCTGCTCCAGGGGGTCGCTTGCTGTGAAAAACAGGTTATTACTGTCAAAAATGTCATATTCTCCTCATTTTAGAAATCTCAGCAAGGCAAGGTGGATTTATGAGGATAAATTATGGAAAATGGAGAGAAAAAGAGAGTCCCTTGTACCTTTGCTGTTGAGGCTTGCATTGGGCGGAGGCGTGGCCACCTTCAGAGCCAGGCCATAGGCTCCTTGGAAGGAGTTGCTGTCCCTGATCAGGAAAGTTCCTGGCTCTCTCTCCTTCAGAGCAGCGATGGCTACAGCCAAACACAACTAAATGTTTCAAACTGATCCTTTGTTTCAAAAGCTTTGATTCTTTCAAACTACAGTGGTGGTTTAGTTGGTGACCTTACCTTGCTCTCTAGAGATGCCTGGTTTGTACCAGAACCTTGAACTATCTTGGACGAACTTAACACTGACTCGGTTTGCGGTTTCACCCTCCACTTCTTCATTGTGTCCTGCAGGTGGTGCAATTTCCCCCACCGTGGGAGAAAACGTAACATGGTGCTGATGCTGGGCAGAGGGGGGTGCCTGGCCCACATTTGGCCTCACCCCCTCACTGGGGGATCCCAGCTGGGCAGGGTGATGTCGCTTCTCTGGCAGAGGTGGTTGTGGGTGGGGGAGAGGGATGGAGATGGTGGAGTAGTTGGAGTAGGAGGTCGGGGCAGGGCCAAAATAGCCATTTCTCTTGTTAGTGTCTAGAGGAGCACTGTGGTCCAGGATGGCGTAGTGGTGGTGTGGGGGTCCGTGGTGCTGCAGGTAGTTAGGGTGGTGGGGTTCTGACCCACTCAACATTAACCTCCTGCCCAGGGTGGCAAAACCAGGAACCGGGACATCTGAGACCGGAGAGCCGTCCATGCTGCTGGACCCAGGCTGTGAGGATAGGGGTGATGCAGGGCCCGATGGGGGGTTGGAAGTGGGGGATTTGGGGCCCTCTGGGTGAGACTTTGTTGGTGACGATCCATTCACATGTGCTGAACTCAGTCCATTGGCTTGGGTTTGGGTCTGAGAAGGGGTTACTGTCTGGACCATGGTGGAAGGGACAGCAGCAGCTTCTGAAGGATTGAGAGAGAGAGTCTGGGGATGTGTGTTTGGTGCTGATGAGGAGGGAACCTGGCAGTGCTCCTGGCTTGTTGTGGTCGGTGTCACAGAGTCAAAAGGAGAAGCAGAGGGTGCATCTATGGTGCAGTTTTGGCGCAGCGCTGTGGTTTTGGGAGAATCTGGTTTGGTGGGTGATAAAGGGTCCTCCTGTTTGGTGCTTGTTTTTGGGTGTGCTGATGATTCCTGAATGATGTTAGTGTTACTAAAGTGTCCATCTTGTGATGGGGAACCCTCGTTGTCACTGCTGATGATATCTGTGGTCCGGATCTCATAATCTCTGCCTGCGGGACTGGGACTTTAAAAGACAGACACAATGAGAAACACAAAAAAGCTGACTATGTGCACAGTTATGAAAACATCGACGTAAGGGAATGTGATCCAACAAAATTTTGGTTAATTTAATAGGGTTAATTAGGGCCAGTTTGGAGTGGAACAAAAGCAACAAACTCTCGAAATAAGAAACATGCCCACAGTGTTGAGCAAAAGTTATATTTCTGAAACATTTTCACATTTTGTCATGTACAATCATAAACTTTAATGCACTTTACTGGATTCTTATTCAGTAAAAAGCAGTGTATCTTTTTGAAGTGGAAGGAAAATCAACAATCAGAACTTGCCGAGATTCTCTGGACTGACTGGGCCAATCTGACAAAAGAAAATGAAATAATCTAAACTAGTGTTACATATGATTGCATTACTATGCAATCATGGCATCAAGTGATTCAGAAGCCTGTTTATCACCTATTCATAGTCAGGTCTGTAGCTGGAAGGGAAACACCCGAAACATGCCAGACAGCTTCACTAGCTCTGCTGAAGAGAAGCCTGTTCCTTTGTGTGGGTATGATGAACACACATGTTCAGGGTGATGTTGGTTTTCTTCCATATGTGTGATATGTAGATTCTACATATAGATGTGAAAACACAACAGTCATCCTACTAGAGCAGCTTCTTCCACATTTTTGCTGTGTTCCCTATATGACTTGTGACAAATGGGACTACCTATAACTTTCTTTTGACGTAAACTTTCTTCTTTCATAAAGATCAGAGATGCAGAGTATGGCTAACATTTGTCCTATCATAGATTTTCTCACCAACTTTGTGGCTCTCTGCTGCTCTTCCAGACTCCTAAACATGTATAATTTTGTTGGCCTGTCACGTAAAATTTCCATAAAATACTTTAGTGTTGGTGTTTGTAACATGAGGTCCAATGCAAGGCACTATAAGGGTGCATTCACACCAGCCTTGTTTAGTCCACTTTAATCAAACACTACTTTGTTTGTCTAGACAGTCCAGCTTGTTTGGGAAATAAATAATCGAACTGTGATGCAGGTCAAAAAAATTAACTAACTCTGGTCTGCCTAAAAGCCTCCGTTTCAGTTCGGTTGAAATGAACTCTGTGTGATTCGAATTCGACCACTCCAAAAACGGGAAACAGACTACAGTGCAAGCAAAACAAACACATGGTATAAATGACTCGTGTTCTTGTGCCAAAGACAAACCACAGTAATATCTTGCCATTCCATTTTTGTTTAAATTTCATTAGGGAAGACATTGTGTTCAGAAGTTTCCATGTCATTTCCTTCGGCCTTTCTTGTGTAGCGTTACCACAGGGGACGGGGTAAACAGGTTTTTCAAAGGGAAAGGGTTTGGTTCCTTTGACATTGCAGTGTGAAAATGTAACAAATGTTGGAATTTTGGTTCCTAATCAAACCAAATTTACAGGACTATCAAGTTTGAAAACACTCTAAATTTAATCTTCAAATTCAAAGAACTGTTATGGAGTACCTCTCCTGTGTGCGTAGTGGGCTACTGGTGTGGACTGGTGTTGATGGTCCAGACATATCGGATGGTGTGGAGCAGGCCACATGAGCATCTCTGTGGACCCTCCTGAAAGACCCATGAGTAATGTGATCCCTCCAGCCCACGCTCTCACCGGAGCTACGAAGGCCATCTGAGAAAAGATGGGAACAGTAGAACATGTTAAATGATTATCTCAATAAACAGTATCAACACAGATCCTGTGAAACACTGTGAAACTCCACAGCCAACAAGAAGGAGTTCGTGAGTACTGCAAAAGGATTCTGGCATGTGGAATAAACCTTTCAATGCATGCTGTTGTTGATTAGGGATGACTTATTCCCTCAGCATTCCTGTTAAGTAGTAACATACGACTGAAAGTGTGTGTTTACTGTGACTCACCAGTGTGTGAATCAGAGCTGTATGATTGTTGTGAATCCACATGGTGGTGGTGGTTAGGGATATGGTCTGATGGCCCGTTGCTGTGGCTGCAAGTCCCCACCATGGAGGAAGTAGGAGGCAGAGGAGATGTGGACTCTGACTGGTAGCCCGAGGCATAACCTCTGCTTTCAGATGGCGAGGGCTGATATGGTGAGCAGGGGCACACCTGACGTGGTGTTTGGTACCCGCTGCTACTGCTGCTGTACTTCAGATCCAGGTGGGAATGAGCGTGGGACCTTGACGCCTCTGGATAAGCTGGGTGACCTGACGGTAAAGGGTCAAAACTGAAGGCTGGCAGATCGTGTCCCTGTGGGCCGTAGGAGGCTACGGTGGCCCGTCTGTGCCAGTATTCTGCTTCTCTGTCCCTTTCCCACTGCAGCTCCGCCTCCCTGTCCCGCTCCCAGTGGAGTGACAGCTCTCTGCCTCGTCTGAGCCCAGGATCCCTCTCCCAGTGAAGTTCTGGCCCTCTGGTTAATTCCGTCTCCCTCGTTCTCCTCAGTCCTGCCTCTCGTTGTTGAAGCTCTGCCTCTCTGTCCCAATGAAAGCTGTCACCACGCTCTAGCCTCAGGGTGTGATAGGCAGCTGAATCTTCTCTCCTAATGCTGCAGTCCCTACAAGGACAGCTAGAGGGCGGTAGGTTATCCATCAGCATTATGTCATGGTAAGTGGGACTGGTGGAGGGTTTTGGGTGGTGTGAGTGGGTGTGGTGGTGACTGAGTGGTGGAGGAGGATGATGGAAGGGAAGATCTTCACGACAGTAAAGTCGACCAGCAGCAGGTACGGAATGGTGGTGTGACGGATTATGAGAATGAGGGGTGAGGTCTGGTGATGGGTACGGACAAATATGTCGAGATGAGGGCGCCTCCGAACAGGAGCGATGTAAGTAGTGGGGTGGGCCACTCTGACGGTCCCACACCAGATCTGGTGGAGGAAGGGACTGATGGGTATGTGGGCTGTAATGTTGACACATATCCATGTGTGATGGAGGACCAGCTGGGTTTGGACTGGTGGAAGGGGTCACCCCGTGGTGCCCGTTAGTGCCGGGAGCTCTATCAAGACAGTAGCCATTTGGCATGAGGAGGGTGCGGTCACACCCCGGTTCAGCGCAGCGCTGAGACCGGTAACCATCCCTGCAAGAACATGACCGATTGAGCCTCAATGTCCCAGTTCTCTCCGGGGGCCAGGAATCGCCATCATCTAAAATGGCGGTCTCTCGCTCTCCATCCTTGTTTCCCTCAATCCCACCGAGGAGACGTTCCAGCTCCTCCCTTTCCTGTCTGGTTGGTGGTGGTGGGCGAACAAGTTCCTCTGGGTGATCAGGATGGACTGATGATTGGTTCAAGTGGAGGGAATGGGCTGAAAGGCCTGAGTCGGAACCTTGAGGGATCAGATGATCAGGTCTGTCTTCTGCAGGGACTCCTGCTGGGCTGCTGCCATTGGTTGAAGTCAGAGAACCAGAGCTGGGACCTCGACGCTTCTTTATCTGAGCGTAAAGACTTCCATCTAAAGGACCTCGGGTATGTGCAATGTCTGAAACAAAATAAAAGAGACAGCTCAGTTTAATATTGTGGTAATGTCCTTCTATCCACCCACTGTTTTTCAGTAATCAGAGATTAGGTTGTGGAGTTCAACAAAATCCAGAAGGGAAACCAAGAAATCCTTCTCGGCATCCCTTTGTCCTGCTCATTCAGGTTGGACCCCAAAGCATTTCATAATGCTTTGGGGTCCACATGGGTTCTACTATGAGTGGGACATACCAAGAAAACCTTCAAACGAAGGTGCCTAGGAGACATCCAGTTCAGATTACCTAACCACCCCGATTAATTTCTTTTCATGTGGAGGAGCAGTGGCTCTACAATGATCTCCCCACTGAATGACACAAATCTTCAACCTATGCCTAAGCCATAAGGTTGTTGATTTACAAATCAACAATTATATTGTTGATTTATAAAATGCTCACTCTAAAAGTGAAGCTTTTTAGAGATGAGCTAAAAAGCTTCACTTTTTAGCTCATGTCTTTTTTTTTTGTACCATGGTAGACCACAGCAAAAAAAAAAAAAAAACACACAAAACAACTCCAATGAGGTCCCAGTCTGTCTATCCACCATCAAACAAGACACCAAGACATTTCACCATTACCTCAGACCTAGCCTGGTAAAAACCAGCCCCTTGTTCTACGCTTTGCTTTGTACACATGATCTGGATCCTCGACTATTGAGAATCAATTATCTGGTGTGAGGTATGAACTCTAAAGTTTTAAACACTTGGATCTGATTTTACCAAATTGCTAATGTTTGGCCATGACTTTTGTAATGCTTAATGAAGCCTACAGGAAATTGTTTACAGCTCCCTACGGAGCTGTAAACAACTCCGTAGGGATTAGGACCATGACATCTTTGCTAACAAGATAATGTCTTATACAACACAAGAATGGCCAACATGGACCGAATGGCTTCGTTCATTTCCTCTGCTGCCATTGTCAAACTACAATCCTATAAAGGCGCACTACAATTCTAAAGCAGCACAAAAAATGTGCGTAATTTCTCACAACTCCTCCTCCCGCTCACTTATTGGCCCGCTTGAAAGTCGGGCCAATCAGTGGAGGAAATCTCCTACAAAGGACTGAAGAGAGATGAGAACTGAGTGGAATGGCTACCTGAGAACCAGAGGCACTGACTCATGGATGTGAAATGATTCAGCACTCATTGAAGATCAAGGCATGAAGATCTCAACATAACCACATCATCTGTAAACAGTATTACTTTTAGTTGTGTGATGAACTGACTTACAAACTCTTATCAGCCCTGTTGTACTTTAGTTATTTTATGACTGTGTGCCTCTGATTGTCTAGGGTGGGTGAAATTTGAGAAATGGTGCATTAAGACAGCAGTTACCCTCCAGGCTGTCCTGATATCGCTGGTTAAAGTTCTCATAGGAGTCCCAGCGAACCACTGGATCTGAAGTGTTGTAGTCGACGATGACAGCTGGGTCGTTTTTGTGGTATTCACGGCCTGTGGAAAAGCACACACTGGGTTTCCAATGCTTTCTTTCTTTGAATAAGTGAATAACATAAATGTCCAGAAATATACTTGAGCAAAATCTGAAGTTGGGCATACTGACCTTTGACCCTCTCAGGACCTGAGGAGAAGACGAACTCTACAGTGGCATCGGATGGAAATCGTTCATCTGGGAATAAGAGTACAAATGCTCATTAAAAAGGAAGACGTCATAGAAACCGGATCCTTGGCTATAAGAAAAGCCAATTTGTTTTTGGATGTAAATAATTTTATTATATTTAGATATATGAAAGGGAAATGTATATTTAGCATGCTGGAAAACCCTCGAAAGCTCAAATACTTATTCCACCGATGTATTTTGAGGTGCGTGACCGATAATCACACACTTTAATGCTTCATCTCATCTATGGAATAAAAACCACACTGTTCCTACAAACATGCAGTCTGTTATTTCAGAGAAAGTGAAACTGAGGAACAGCTGAAGTAAGAAACACATTCATTACAGACTTAAGTAATGCATGTCTACCAACCGTGTATCATCACATCTAATTCTCACTGTACTCTACACCAGGGAACTGTTATTACTTCCAAGATGGGGATTAAACCACTACTATTTAAGGATTTATTTGACCACAATATCATGAGGCCAAACCACTGCAGATATATTCCCACAATGCCAGTTTCAAAGGCTGCTATTATGTCAGTCAGTGCAGAGATGACGATATACCATAACAGAACCCAAAGAAATGAGGTATTTGAGGGATAATACCATTTTCTTCCCAACAATTTATAATATATAAAGGGACTGCACTTCAATAACACAAATGAAGCACAGTTCTTCATAGTAATACGGTTTTATAGCTGGTGATTAAAACCATTTTCTGTGAAAATGATTCATATTGGAAACAGAAATATCATAGTTCCGCAGTAGGGAAATTCAGGGGTAACATCAGCAAAATGACAGGCAGTTGAGCCACGTAGGCAGTCACATGTGCAAAGGCTGACCAGGGGGAGGCCATGGCTCCACCCTGAAACATGCTGGCCACCTCAGCCAGCATACATACACATACACTTCACACACACTGTATGAAGTGTATGTTCACTTCATACAAAGGCATACACAGCAGGGTTTCAATCAAGACCTAAATAAACAATCCAATAAATAAATAAATAGAAATACACATGTTAGTGGTGGGACTTGATCACATTTTTTAATCAAGTTAATTGCAGGATCTATAATTAATCAAATTTTGATCAGAAACTATATCCCAACAAAGTAAGCTGCATTTTCAATTCAAAGCCCATTTTTGCTGCTAAATTGTTGCATAAATAGATGTATGAGCTCAAAAAGAGACATTTATTGTTTTTAATCTGCTATTCTGGTTATTCAACAATCAGACTGGTTTAAAGTGTTATTCTACCCATTCAGCTTTTGGGAACCCCTGATAATTCATGATACTTTAGAAATGAAGGAGTTCATACCTTTAGGGGACTGTGGACGCTGACATTAGCGTTAGGGACATTTATACTGCAACATGTTTAGCATTGACATGCTATTTTAGGCTTCAATAGCTTTGCTGATGGGCTAATTCCTTTTAGCACAACACAATAGTCTTTTCCAGCATCTCATCAGATTGTTTAGTTTCCAAACAAAACTGAACCCCCAGTGGGCTGAGAGAAGCAACTTCATCGTCCATTGCTGTTTGCGGATGTCGCTTGTGCATCAGATGTATGTGCATACCAGAAACACGATAGAAAGGTTCCGGGTCAGGACTTCTGCATGTTAATAAAATTCAATTAACTGCTGTAAATTTTTAGCATGTTTAAATCTATGTAAGCAAAACATATCATAGAGTATGGGCAAAACTATAATTTAAAATACTATTCTGAAATCAAAAATAGCATACTCCATATGTATGTGTATGTATCAGGCATATTCTGTATTTTTTTTTAAGTCTGTCTTTAGTTATGAATAATTCTAGTAACAAAGCAAAAGAAAACGGTAAAAAAAGTAGCCAAATCCCAAGAAGAGACTTTGAAAAAAACAAAACAAAGACAAAAACAAAACAACAATAACAACAAAAAAAACTGGTAAGCTATTCATTAAGACGACTTTGCAAGAAAACCTCTCTTCCATTTGCGAATGGATTAAAAAAAGTACACAATAAAACAAACTCGTAAACCCAAATCCTCACTCTTCATATCTATGACCTATGGTTCCTTAACTACTGTCGGCTGCATCGATCTACCCAAGTGGATAAACTCACCGGTGAAAGCTTCATCCAGTTCCCCCTTTCCAAACCAGAGCTGGGATCCATGGATGGTACAGGTGTGGAACTGCAGCCTGAACACTGTGTCTCTGTCGGCACTGTGGGCCCGCCTGTGGTAGCATTTCACCTGAAGAGGGCAGCAGAAGGTGAGGGAAGCAATCGAGTTTTGGAGAAGATGTGGGATAATTGCAGGCCTGTGGAGTTAAAGGGAGGCCTTATGTTCCCTGGAGAGTGACACCTACACTTTTGAAATGTCAGACTGCACACACAGACAAATTAGGATTTCTGCTTAACAAGCTGCTCTTTTTCCCCGTCTGAACTAGAGGGCCTTGCAAAATTATTCACAACCCTTGAGCTTTTCCACATTTTGTATTTTTTTAGCGACAGGCTTTAATGCATTCTGTTAAGCATGTTTTTCCTAAGTTCTTCCAAATGAAATCTGAAAATTGCAATGTGCATTTGTATTTTGTTGTCTTTATTCTGATTCTAACTAAAGATCCTTTGTGACCAGTTGCCCTCACATGTCACAAAATAAGTAAATAAAACTCAGGGAGAGATAACAAGCATGTTACAAGTGTTCTGGTCAAATGAGACTAAAACTGAACATTTTTGCTGATTGGAAACTTGGTGGTTTGTCATATGGGCAGTCGCTCAGGGTGGCAAAAGAACAGATGGGGAGATGTTGTACAGGAACACCAGATAAAAAAGTATATTTACCCATCAGCTGAGTTTTGAAGGACATTTTTATTCCTCTTGTGTATGCAGTTAAAGGGGAGCTGGAACCCCTTGCTTGTGGGTTGGAAAATAGACAATTTTACATGTTTTGTAAAGAACTTCACTACATTTTGACCTGCTCCAGAATCCATAAGATTTCCTGCATTTAAATTGGTTAGGAGGCAGCAGAAGGAGATGGTAACCCAGAGTGCCTCTGCCTAACAATGCACACCACCATAAACATATCATCGCCATGGTGAAATGTTGTTGACAGCATCATGCTTTCCTCTACAACACAGGTGTCAAACAGCTACAGCGGTGCAGATTTGGCCCCAAGGCCTTGAGTTTATGTGGCCCTCAACACCCTAAAGCACATGTGTCAAACTCAAGGCCCGCGGGCCACATGTGGCCCGCCATGTCATTTTATGTGGCCCGCTGCAGCATTTTATAGGCCGAAGATTGACTTAAAATAGGTTTTGAGCACGAATTGACTACAAACTACATCTCCCACAATGCATTCCGATTGTTACCAGCAAACATTATGGCTACTCGCCACTAGAGAGCAGCAGAGTCACCTCAAGCTGCTTATTGATTTTCCCAGCGAATAAAACTGAGACATCGACAAGCTAACATCAAAACGTCCAAGAAAAGAAAAATCGATTTACAAGTAAGACTGTGAATGAAGATGTGTGTGAGTTGGAGTGGTTGAGCAGCGGAATGCGCAAGTTACAGT